>NC_138305.1:58407500-58497500 GCF_965601325.2 Salmo salar
ATCATTGACAAGATCCTCCTGTGTAGTTCTGGGCTGATTCCTCACCGTTCTCATGATCATTGTAACCACACGAGGTGAGATCTTGCATGGAGCCCCAGGCCGAGGGATATTGACAGTTCTTTTGTGTTTCTTCCATTTGCAAATAATCGCACCAAATGTTGTCACCTACTCACCAAGCTGCTTGGCGATGGTCTTGTAGCCCATTCCAGCCTTGTGTAGGTCTACAATCTTGTCACTGACATCCTTGGAGAGCTCTTTGGTCTTGGCCATGGTGGAGAGTTTGGAATCTGATTGATTGATTGCTTCTGTGGACATGTGTCTTTTTTACAGGTAACAAGCTGCGGTTAGGAGCACTCCCTTTAAGAGTGTGCTCCTAATCTCAGCTCGTTGCCTGTATAAAAGACACCTGGGAGCCAGAAATCTTTCTGATTGAGAGGGGGTCAAATACTTATTTCCCTCATTAAAATGCAAATCAATTTATAACATTTTTGACATGCGTTTTTCTGGATTTTTTTGTTGTTATTCTGTCTCTCACTGTTCAAATAAACTTGCCATTAAAATTATAGACTGATCCTTTCTTTATCAGTGGGCAAACGTACAAAATCAGCAGGGGATCAAATACTTTTTTCCCCCACTGTATATATTTCTTTTTACAGTCACAGGGACTTTGTGGAAGAACGCATATGCTATAGTGTGTGTGTTTGGCGGTGTCCTAACCTCCATCTTTACCCACGTGTGTGTGTTTCAGGATGAACGAGGAGCAGATAGCCACAGTGTGTGTGTCGGTGTTGAGGGCTCTGTCGTACCTCCACACGCAGGGAGTCATCCACAGAGACATCAAGAGTGATTCTATCCTCCTCACCAGCGATGGACGGGTAAGACAACGTGGATTCTGAACTAACTTGTAACATTGTGGGACTCTACAGTGTTTTCCAGATGTTGGCTTGACTGGTGGGTTGTGCCCATACCTGTTGGGTCACAGCTAAAGCCGGTATTTTGGTTAGAAACATGGTTTTTCCATAGTAACCTTGACCAGTAGCGGTGCATGGGTAAAATCACTGGGCAAGCCAAGCCAGAGCTAAAAGCCATATTACAACCTACGTGTTGTTATAATTGTGTTTTTTGCTCTATAACCTGTTAGTTCATATGCCTTGTGATATATAAGCCTAAAGGCCAAGACAATAAGAAGACACAGTGGCAGAATAAATTCATCCACACCTTTGTTTCATCACAAAACCAGAGAGCAACCTCTGTCTGGTAAAATCCACAAAGCGTATTGCACGTAACAAACAGTTACATGACCTACAGCCTGGTCAAGCAACTTAATGTTTCCGACATTTTCGTACCACTAAACAACTATTGATTTAGAACCATGGAGAGTTACCACAAGTCGCAAAGAAAACAGGAGCTGCCTCCGTTATTCCAGCACCATTTCAAATTCAACATTTCAACATCATCTAATCACCTATGTTTAGTCTAATACAGTGACAACTAAAAGATACCAAAAACAATTTACTCCAATAACGTCAGTTAAATATGATGTGGGTGTTCATAGTTCTGATTTCTGTGTGCGTGTGTAGTGTGTGCTTGCATGCGGGTTCGTTCAAGTAGAAAAAACATGTTGACTCACCCTACTTGTAGAGAAACGCCAATGCCATCCTTCTCTTTCATGTTGAGAAACGGTCTATTACTCTGTCATACAGTACACACTTACATTTTCTGTTGTCCTAGGCAATCTGGCTTAAAAACTAGTTAGCTAGTTAATATTAGCCTTCTACATTTAGCTACAGTACATATTGAACTTCCATCCTCTCAGGCCAGGGGCACAATGTATGCATTTATGGTTGGATCAGAATTGTCATTATAATCATTGGCCAGTACGGAGAATTAAGTAAAATCACAAGTCCAAATCCCTATCTTCATCCATGGCTAATTTAGGAAAGGGACAATTTTAGCTAGTTAGCTAGCCACCGGAGGACAACAACACAACGAGATGCACAACGAATTTCTGTCAGTGAAGTATGCTCTCGATGCGATGTGATTTACACTTTTTTTGGTGCACCAGGACCATTCACATTTGAGCTCACTTAGTTTAGCTCATCAAGGGAGGCTAAATGCTTGCTGGCTTCCCTTGTATTCAATGCTATGGGCGGCAACAATGTCATACTCTTTTTGATCAGACAGCATCAGATAGCCTACACATGCCGAGACAGAGGGGGCGCTGTTTTGCTTGTACAGATGCCTTTTCTGGTGAGGTACATTCAGCCTCTTGCGAATTGAAGGAAAATTATGAAACACAGAGAGACGAAAGAGATTGTTTATTTTTTATTTTTGGGGGGGGGGGGGGGGGGGGGGTCTGTCTTCCCTTGGCATCCATGAATACACGCCACTGACCCTTACACCCAGTTTCTCACATGACGTCAAATGATGCAATGTTACTTACAATGTAATGTTACTAAACTCTGCCCTACACACACACAACAACCTACCTCTGTGCTATTGCCAGTGATGCAGTACGAACTCCTCAAGTGCCTCTGACTGCAGGACTTGAGAGAGAGGAGAGGAGATCATAATCAATTAGCACCCAGTCCTTATTAATTAAAGCCAGCCTAATGCCTCTTAACGAGCTGCTGGAATGTGATGGATGGCTAATTAAGGGATAATAGAAGCAGGATTAGAGTGGCTTATATGAAAACCTCTTCATCCCAAGAGGTCAATGTTCCATATAATGGTAAAAACACAGAGGGTTTCGATTGAAAGAAAAGGTTGAGTTCAATCTGTGAAAATTGTGAAATATTCATACTGTACCTAAATATATTTTCAGAAAAGGCAACACACATCCATAATGTATACTGCTCAAATCAATTAAGATTTTTTTTTAAACTAGAATTTTATATGGGATTTTTGTTTCCCCATGTACGAAAGTGCTCCGAAAATTCCCATCGATAACACATTGAGATGATCAACCAAATATGTTTTGTTCCCACAGATCAAGCTGTCAGACTTTGGCTTCTGCGCCCAAGTGTCCAAAGAGGTGCCCAAGAGGAAGTCTCTGGTGGGCACACCCTACTGGATGGCACCAGAGGTCATCTCACGGTTACCCTACGGCACGGAGGTAAGGACACACTTTGCCAAATAACACATTCAAATGTCTGAATAAGTGAGAGAAGCCGGTGTTTGGAGGATATATTGGCATGGGTGTTGTCAGGCCCGAGACTAAAAGTATTCAGTCCCCTTGACTTTTCCCACATTTTCTTACGTTACAGCCTTATTCGAAAATGGATTCAATCGTTTTTTTCCTCATCAGTCTACACACAATACAGCATAATGACAAAGCGAAAAATGGGCTTTTAGAAATGTTTGCAAATGTATAAAACATAAAAAAAATGAAATATTACATTTAAAATCAAATCTATCAAATCAAATTTTATTGGTCTCATACACATGGTTAGAAGATGTTATTGCGAGTGTAGCGAAATGCTTGTGCTTCTAGTTCCGACAGTTCAGTAATATCTAAGAAGTAATCTAACAATTCCACAATGACTACCTAATACACACAAATCTAAGTAAAAGGATGGAATAAGAATATATAGATATAAATATATGGATGAGCGATGACCAAGCGGCATAGCCAAGATGTAATAGATGGTATAAAACACAGTATATACATATGAGATGAGTAATGCAAGATATGTAAACATTATTAAAGTGGCATTATTAAAGTGACTAGTGATCCATTTATTAAAGTGGCCAATGATTTCAAGTCTGTATGTAGGCAGCAGCCTCTCTGTGTTAGTGATGGCTGTTTAACAGTCTGATGGCCTTGAGATGTTTTTGAGCTGTTTTTCAGTCTCTCTGTTCCAGTTTTGATGCACTGGTACTGACCTAGCCTTCTGGATGGTAGCGGGGTGAACAGGCAGTGGCTCGGGTGGTTGTTGTCCTTGATCTTTTTGGCCTTCCTGTGACATCGGGTGCTGTAGGTGTCCTGGAGGGCAAGTAGTTTGCCCCCGGTGAAGCGTTCTGCAGACCGCACCACCCTCTGGAGAGCCTTGCGGTTTTGGGCGAAGCAGTTTCCATTTACATAAGTATTCAGACCATTTACTCAGTACTTTGTTGAAGCACCTTCGCCAGCGATTACAGCCTTGAGTCTTCTTGGGTTTGACGCTACAAGCTTGGCACACCTGTATATGGGGAGTTTCTCCCATTCTTCTCTGCAGATCCTCTCAAGCTCAGGTCTCTCCAGAGATGTTCGATCGGGTTTCAGTCCGGGCTCTGGCTGGGCCACTCAAGGTCATTCAGAGACTTGTCCCGAAGCCACTCCTGCATTGTCTTGGATGTGTGCTTAGGGTCGTTGTCCTGTTGGAACGTGAACCTTCGCCCCAGTCTGAGGTTCTGCGCGCTCTGGAGCAGGTTTTCCCCCATCCTGACTAGTCTCCCAGTCCCTGCCACTGAAAAACATCCCCACAGGCATGATGCTGCCACCACCATACTTTCCTCCAGACGTGACGCTTGGCATTCAGGCCAAAGATTTCGATCTTCGTTTCATCAGACCAGAGAATCGTGTTTCTCATAGTCGGAGAGTCCTTTAGGTGCCTTTTGGCAAACTCTAAGCGGGCTGTCATGTGCATTTTACTGAGGAGTGGCTTCCATCTGGCCACTCTACGGTAAAGGCCTGATTGGTGGAGTGCTGCAGAGATGGTTGTCCTTCTGGAAGGTTCTCCCATCTCAATAGAGGAACTCTAGAGCTCTGTAAGAGTGACCATCAGGTTCTTGGTCACCTTTGTCACTTCGGGTTCTTGGCCAAGACCAGGGGCGAAAATCTGATATCAACTTTGGAGGGGACAATTACATGAAATTTTCTCAAGAGCAATTCCTGAGGGGGACACCAAAAGTAGTGCTGTAACACATAGCCTACATTGTAATATGGTAAATGTATATTGAGGAACCAAAGAAATAAGGTGTTTGCCGTACTCCTAACTACCGGTACCCAAAACTACACAACTAATCACAACAGCAATACCATTGCCTTTAGCAAATCTTAGTTCAGTCACCAGTTTAAGTTGAGAGTGGGGGTATCAATGGCATTTTCCAATTATGTTCCTATTTTACAAGTCAAAAAAATTGAGAACCTTTCATAACGTTGCCAAACAAAGACTCAACAAACTTACCTGAGACTCCCTGTCTCTGCCAGTCTGTCCCTGCATATCTGTCCCCAACTCTGCTGTCTGTGTGCCATCTGTTGCCTGCTCTGCCTAATGACATCATTGTGAAACATTTCCATTAGAATTTCATTTCTTTCTTATGAACATTTTATCAACTAGTCTTTGAGATATTAGGCTACTAGGGTTCATACTATGCGTTTTGGTGTATTGAAAAATACTCTGATGTCCGTCTTTTATTTTTCTGCCATTTTTCTACCTGGCTGGCTGGCTATCACACACACACACACACACAGTGTGTAGGTTATTTACAGTAGGAGATGGGCTTCTATCATCTTCTGTCATTCTATTTGGGCTTCGATCTAAAAGGTAGCTAGCAAATGTGAAACGGATTAAAATGACAAGAGTTGACAGCTGTATGAGTTCACCATTTACATAACATATGCTGCAACCTTTTGTAATTTTAATAGTTTGTTTCATATTGGCTGGCTTCCAACAATAGCTGAATTTGCAAAGCTAGCGAGCACCAATTCAGTTTCAGTGGTGTTTGCTATAATCTTTGCTACCTGGGTTAAATAAAGGTGAAATAAAATAAATAAATAAATAAAAGTTCCCTTGCGACAATTTAGCTTTTGCAACGAGACCATTAAATATATTTAAGACAATGGTAGAAGAGAGTGTAGTTCTGTTCAGTTTGGACTTCAGTTTATCGCTAACCTTATCACAGGGACTTTGAAGCACTAACTTACATCATCTGCATGCTGATCTTGGAATAAATTGAATAAATTGATTCCATCTTTGACGACGCCACATAAGTGGAATAGGTACTAGCTAGCTTAATAGTTAATATTTGCGCGCTAGCTCTGCATATTCAGCTAGTGTGTGTGCGCGATTGACTATATTAACCTCACGTCAGTTACGTTCATTGAGTGCCTTTCAGACAGTAGATACGACCCCTCTGTTACCTTGCCAACTAAGGAACTGGCAGTGGATCAAACCATTGTGAGGCAAAGGGTGGGGGGGTCGCAATCTTTTGAAACTTAAAAACGCGCTATTAAGTGTCTATAATCAGCACAATTGATTTCATTGCTTATTATTAATATTATTTAAATTACATAGTTATGTTTCAGTGATATATTGGGGGGGACAAATCATATTTTTCCCAGGATGGGGGGGTCGTGTGTCCCCCGTCCCCCCCGGGATTTCCGCCCCTGGCCAAGACAATTCCTTCAACCTCATGGCTTGGTTTTAGCTCTGACATGCACTGTCAACTGTGGGACATTATATAGACAGGTGTGTGCCTTTCTAAATCATGTCCAATCAATTTAACTTATCACAGATGGACTCCAATCAAGTTGCAGAAAGGATGATCAATGGAAACAGGATGCACCTGAGCTCAATTTCGAGTCTCATAGCAAAGGGTCATTTACTTATGTAAATGTGATATTTCGGTTTTAATTTTTTTCTCACATAAAAAAATGTTTTTTGCTTTGACATTATGGGGTATTGTGTGTCGATTGATCAGGAAAAATGTGTATTTAATACATTTTAGAATAAGGCTTTAATGTAACAAAATGAATACTTTCCTAATGCACTGTATCCTCCAAACACCTGCTTCGAGGGCATTATCAATTTTATGCAATGGGTTACCAACATATTCAAATAATGGTTGACATATTTTCATAAAAAATATTATTTTGATGAATTTATTCATGCTATTTCATCCTTCCACAAGATATTGTCCCGACACAAATCTGGGGTTGCTACCCAAGCCGGCTGGTCATTCGTTCTATGGGTTCGTTTGCCTAAAGCGCGACCCAGTCATTCAGTCTTTTTGTTCTGTACCCAGTCGTTTGTTCTAAATGTTCCATTGCCATACTGACTGGCAACATTCTTATCCCTTGCTTGTTAGCTAGCCAACTACGGCTAAATTACAGTCATGTCAAAGGTCAAAAATAATAACAACAGTAGCATTTGCATTTGTTTAAGTTGTTTTCCAAGTGACATTTATTTGGATACAGCCTGGCATAGAAAATGTGCTCTCTCGTCAGGATGTTGTTCAGAGGAGCTAGCCAACAGCACAGCTAAGACAATCACTTCAAACTGAATCTGTAAAGACTGCAAACTCGCTGCACTTTGTTTCGTTTTATCTTTTTTCAATTGACACTTCTTTGTATATATCCATAAAAATGATGGCAGCTGATTCATGATTTAGACTGGTGGAGAAACGCTGCCTGCCTGTCTGTCTCGTCCCGACTCCCGACATGTTCATTACTATTGGACAGCAGGAGATAGAATTTGAATATTGAAACAATGTTGCAAATGTCAGAGAGACAGACAGCAAGGTTTATACAAATCTCTGCTGTTGAAAACTAAATGTTAGTCGAGAAGAAATGTGAGATAATGTCTAGATGCTGTTTATAGTGGAGATCATGTTTAAAACTGGCCTTGCTTGGCTGATGAGACAGTGGATTGCGCAGACATATGGCACAGAGTAAATAGGCATTTTAACGTCATAGTATCTTGTGGAATAAACCAATCACCATTCAGGATTAGGCCCACCCGTTGCATAATGTTGTAGAAAGTGAGCTGTGAAAAAAAGACAATAACACCATTCACACTGCCTGCTAGGTGGATATCTGGTCGTTGGGCATCATGGTGATAGAGATGATAGATGGGGAACCCCCGTACTTTAACGAACCTCCTCTACAGGCCATGAGGAGGATACGAGACAACCTGCCTCCACGGATAAAGGAGTCACACAAGGTCAGCAGGGTTCATTTTTTTTCATTATCATTTGAATTGGCACATTTACCGAGATGTTTATTGATGTCAGTTATTCCCCAATATCAAATAAATAGTCATGCGTTCCTTTTTCTCTCCATCAGGTATCATCGGTTATGAGGGCCTTCCTCGACCTGATGTTGGTTCGAGAGCCGTCTCAGCGAGCCACAGCCCAGGAGCTGCTCCAGCACCCCTTCCTCAAGCTCTCGGGCCCCCCATCTTGCATCGTCCCCCTAATGAGGCACTACCGCCACCGCTGACCTGACCTCCCGCCACCAGGGCGGCGCCACACACTCTGCCAAACAAACACCCACATGACCTGAGAGACTACGCCACTAAAACAAACACTCACACCTGTAACCGAGAAGTAGTTTAGCTAGAGGAATTATTTACAAAGAAAAGATTAAAGAGAAACATGATATCTTCTATTTTGAAAAATACTATATAAAGTTCAACACTGGAGCATAGGGGACTGTACTGTAAGAGTCTCTTCTTCAGTACTCTGTGGCAGGCTTGTTGCTTATCTGGGCGCCAAATGCTAACAAATGCTAGCCTCTTGGTTCGTACTCTTTGGCTTCACTAGGCTGTTAGACCAGTAGAGATCTGTAGGGTGGGTCGTCCCAGTGCAGTTTCCTCTCTTACTAGGCTGTCTGTGAGTCCTGTAGAGTTATACTGTAGTAGCCATCGACTAGAGCGTAGACAGTGTGCAGTGATCAGCTGACACTGCCTGGCTGGCAGCCGCATTGAGGGACCTATGAGACACGCCCACCGCCCCAGACATGAGCAGTAGATCTCAGAGCAATCAGGAAGCAGCATTTGGTGTTGACGAGTATTTGGTGGTGTCTGAGTGGGAGCGGTGTGGATGTGTCTTAGTCTGGCTAGAAGACAGGCTGTTCTCCTATTGGTGGAATAAAACATCGCTCTCTTCACTTCTCTTTTCTCACACTAACAGTGAAAATGTATTTTAGAGAAATATGTAAGTTTTTCTGTACAGTTTTGATAATTTGCAGTATTTTATTGTGTCGTGACCATTGTGATATGGGCAGTACTACATAGAATTCAGAGTTTCTGCGAAGATCTTTCCTACTGTTTATAATAATAATCCATTTTTTCATTAAGAATTTAACCCCTAACTGTTACAAAAATGAACATGAATATATTTATTATCCCACATTTGTGGACAGAACCTCCATTGAGTGTGGAAAAAAGGGTAATGCCAGAATTTTGTATGCTGTTTTAAAGTATTTATTTATTTTTTGGAATTGAAGGTTTATTTTTTGGTAGTGTGGCCTTTCTTTTTGTTTTATGTTTATAAATATCAACAGCCAGACAAACAGTGATGTTGGTTATATCATACAAGCAATACCCCAAGCATATCCATCATCACCATCATGTATTAATCTTTATAAAAATGTAATTTTTACAAATCCCACGTAGCACTGTTTGAGTGGAAAGATAGGAGAAGATATCAGTTTATTTGAAAAAGAGACATTTTTCTTTACCCATCATGACACGCCTATAAATTCAGTGGACACTCATACAAGACTCCTATAGCAATATCTGAGCTTCTCAGTCTGACACACACAGTGGTAAACGGCCTGGTTTTCTACTCTCACACATCCTGGCTGTCATCTGTTCCTTATCTCTCTCTCTCTCTCCACACACACACACACACACACACACACACACACACACACACACACACACACACACACACACACACACACACACACACACACACACACACACACACACACACACACACACACACACACACACACACACACACACACACACACACACACACCACACACACACACACACACCATACATACACACAACCATACATACACAAACTGGGACTGTGCCGCGATCTGATTCTCAGTTCTAATTGGAAAGTGTAACCCCATTTTGTTTTTAACCCTTCATTCACTGTGAGATGTAAATATGAACATGTGTGTGTGCGTGTGCGTGCGTGTGAGTGAGTGAGAGCTGGTTTCGGGACTTGCATGAGTACTACTATCCGTGGTGTTGCTTGTACAGTGATATTGCATGTGTGTTATCAGTGAAGCTGGTTTCAATTAAAAAAGCCCATTAAAACATTGACAAGTGTAGCATGTGTTTTTCCACACTCTTATCTGTACAAACCCAGGGTCAATCCGAGGGCCTTTAAACCCACGATCAGATATTTACAGAGTAAATGAATACAAAATACACATTCTTCTATGTTGATGTATAGTTCAAAGAATCAAGAATAGTTCAATTAATTTCAAATAAGTGCACATGTTATCCCTATAATTCACAATTGTAAAGGTGGGTTTGAACTGAAATATGGATGTTGGTGTAGGAGTCTGCCTGCAGGCTTATTGCTTCCTGTTTAGGTCTTGTCCAATAAATGGTGTTTTCCCAGTGGCTAGTGGCGTTGCAGCTGCACTTGAGACCACCGCTGACCACTGTCCTGTGGTTCTGAATGTCAGATGGTGAGGTTCCCAGTTCACTGCTGTCCGTGGTGCTGATATCTCCCATTGCCGCTAGTTGCTTGTTGTTTAAGCTATATCCCACCTTGTCCACATAACATTACAGATGACCAATAACTATGTTTTTGCCCATCCCTGATACCAAATACCAAACCATGGGTTTTAATTGAATATCCCCCTAAACATAGGTAATAACGTAATAATGTTTAGTGGGGCACTTCAGCGGACACCGGTGTGACTCCAAAATAGCCTTGCCTCTTTAGCTGAAACGACTAGAGAACTAATAGATAGATACACGCATCACATGACTAGACAATATAGGAGGCCATTGCTTTTTCCCCCTCTTAGCTCTGTTCCTGTGTGGAAGGAAACTATAATAGAATATTGATTTGGTTTGACCCATAGAGATAGATAGAGGACTCATCTTTATGTCTGTGTCATTATAGCATCTGTGACAGCATGGGCAGCGCCATTGAGGCTACAACCCATAGGAATCCCCACCCTGTTGACTACTTTGACTACTTTAAAATGGTGGAAGCATGGTGGAAGCCCTCAATGGTGCTGCCCATGCTAAAACAGCCTTTTGGCCACTAAAGGCCTCTATCATTCTCTATGGTTTGACCCAGGATAATAAAAATCCTCTTTCACGATAAGAAACCTTAAAAGGAAGACAGGTAATGCAATTTTTGGAAGACAGGTAATGCAATTTTTTGGATTACCCAAACTCAGTGAAGTAATTTGATTACTTTCAGTTACTTTTTGATTACTTTCCCCTTAAGAGGCATTAGAAGTAGACAAAAAAATATGTTAAAGGCCATATGATTAATGATGTCTGTGGTGTTCAAACAAAGAGTTGTGGATGTCATGCATGCTCCATTTATTTTCAATTGGACTTGCTCATATCGCGTTTCCTCTGACGGCCCAGTGTCAAACGACGAGATCGATACTCCATCTCCGCCTCGACACCTCAGCCACGCCATGCCGGACAGGAGCATCGATCACCCAGGTTCAGTCGCAGCTCTCAGCCGCTCCCGTGGAGGACTCATGGTTACGACTTTGATGGGTATGATGAATGTTACCCCCCCATCTCTTTCAGTTTTTAAGTCCATTCAGTGCGACAATGTTGTGTTTTGTTCTCATGTTCCGAAACATTTGGCAACTGCAGTATCTGAAAAAACGGCTACTGAAATGTATTTTACAATGCCTATCCAACAATCTGAGCGAATGAAAGCTGTCTAAAGGTAGTAGACAGGTTTGATAGTGAGCATACACAAAAAAAACAGGAAAAACAGGCTTACACAGGCTTAGGATGTCTCCTGTAAAATTTATTTCAGTGAACATTAAAGTAGCAACAGCATAGTTTTCTATGCGTAGTCTTTCTGAAAATAGTGTACATTTATTCTTTTTAAATCTTAAATATCTGTGCACATTTCTTTCACAATGATAAACGTTCTTCTTCTGACATTCTGATATGAGATAAATGTATTAAATATTTTTTTTTGGGGGGGGGGGGGCACGTTTTTACAGACCATGTTTTCCTTTGTTTTATTTACGTTTCATTTATTTTTTTCTTGATATGATTCCATAAAGTCAGATCTGGAAAACGATCCGTCATACCAAAGTAAAGTATTACTGTAATGATTTATTTTTCATGATTTCTGAAGTTCATTGAGACACCTGCACAGTGTACACACACACCACAACACTGTCCACTTTCACCACGATGATTGCATTCTAAAACAAAAAGTAAAAACTGGAGTTAGTTAGGAAAGTAAAAACTTCAGCTGGACCTGCTACCTGCGAGGTTTCTTTTGCAGTGCGTTTACAGAAAAGACAGAGACAAGTGATGGGGGGGTGGGGGGGGGCGGGGGGGGGGGGGTGACGACAAAAGCGCAGGCTTCTCGATAAAACAGCGATTTCTGGACATATAAACAACAGAACACACAGGGGTATCTCAAGTTAGCCATATCGCAAGTTAGGCCTCCATAAAGTTATGGCCTACTCTCCAATATATGGGGAGTTCAGAGCAGGGGAAGTCACATTGGTTTGACTTTGGAGAGGCAGGAGCGTTGTGGTTATAATCGTAGTCTAGTACCTTTTTTTATATCCTTGAATGGAGAGTAGTCATGTCGTCTTGTTTTTAATGTCCTATATCCTTGAACATGGAGAGTCGTAGTGATTTGTAATGTCTGATTCCTTACATGTCTTGAACATCATGTTGTGCTTGTTTCAATGTCCCATTACCTTGTACATGGAGAGTCATTGTGATGATGTTGATCTAATGTTTGATTCCTTAGATGCTCTTGAACATGGGGAGCCTTGGAGTGTTGTTCTACTGTACTATCCTTGACCATGGAGAGTTGTCATATAGTGTTTGTTTTAATGTCCAGTTCCTTACATGTTCTTGTACATGGACCGGTCGCGGGGCAGCTGTGGCTGGGTGACAGCGGTCAGTTTGAGGTGGAAGTGGTAGACGGACAGCGTGATGACGATGATGAGGCCCAGGATGAAACCCAGGATCAGAGGAAGAGTCTCCTCCAGCTGTTCCCGCTGGTCCGTGATGCACTTATAGGCTGCAGGGTGAAACACACACACACACACAGAATACATGAATGTGGGAATAGAACTGTGTGTTGTGTGTGTGTGTTTGTTTGTGTGTGTGTGTGTGTGTGTGTGTGTGTGTGTGTGTGTGTGTGTGTGTGTGTGTGTGTGTGTGTGTGTGTGTGTGTGTGTGTGTGTTTGTGTGTGTGTGTGTGTGCATGTGAATTACATTCCAAAGCTTTGCATTGAATCAACTGTCACTGATGTTACCCACACACACACACACACACACACACACACACACACACACACACACACACACACACACACACACACACACACACACACACACACACACACACACACACACACACACACACACACACACACACACACACACACAGTTCTATCTACACATGGGTTTGCAACTAAAGCTACATGATTGGCCTGCAAACCTAATCCTAACCTTAACCCTAACCCTAAACTCTAACCGTTACACTAACCTAACGTTAACCAATAAGGAAATTCAAAATGAATTCACTGGTCAGTCAGGTCCTTTAGTTTTTCCCATGTCCACAGTGAGAAGATTCTCCTCTATGTGAGCGAGTTAGACCCATGTCCACAGTGAGAAGATTCTCCTCTATGTGAGCGAGTTAGACCCATGTCCACAGTGAGAAGATTCTCCTCTATGTGAGCGAGTTAGACCCATGTCCACAGTGAGAAGATTCTCCTCTATGTGAGAGAGCCTTAACATGACCTCACTGATTAGTATTAGATCAAAGGTCAACACAATATGAGGTCAAAATGTCCCAGAAACAGTCTCACTGGTCTCTAAATTAAAAAGTGTCATATTTAAGGGCAAAAGTCAGGGCCTTTAACTAGTTAAGCTCATATAAGGTAAGCGATATGTAGTACTGTTTACATGTTCTATAGCCTTCTGATGTCCTGGATCATGGGATGTATTTTCTTCATTGTTTATGTTTTCAATGGTGGCCTACTCTGGTGGTTTGCAGATTTCCCAGAATGTGGCTTTAAAGGTTAATACAGTATGTACCAGATGAAAGGCCACTGTATACCAAGGGTTAATAAAAACTATAGTTGAAGGGCACTGTAGCAAAACGCAGTCTAGTTTACTGCAGTCCAGAGAGAGAAGAGTGATAGCCCTTAGAGGACACAGTGACTGACAGTATATATCTAACTATAGTCATAAAGTCTGCATTGAGGACAGGGCTATAACTACAGCCATAAAGTCCTAATGACCTCTCTCTCTTTCCCCTCTATCTCTCTCTCTCTTCTCTCTCTTCTTTCACTCCCTCTGCAGCCATGCTCTTCAAACTGCAGCAACCAGCCCCCCCAGAGAGAGAGAGAAGGAGGGTGAGGGAGAGGGTGAGGAAGGGGGGGGGGGGGGGGAAATGCAGTTTGTAGGGGTTGTGAGATAAGTTCTCCAATACTACTGCACGGTAACCTCTCATTATCATCATCATCATCCTCACTAGTGTCATATCTCTCCTCAAGGTGCCAACCTTTATTATACTGGGCTGCACATTTGACATGGGTGGGACATTTGCTGATTTTGCAACATTTGACATGAGAGGAGTACTACCATAGGCTGTTGTGCTATACCTTCACTGAACATGGCTGGTATGATGTCATGGATAGATCATGTACCTTCACTGAACATGGCTGGTATGATGTCATGGATAGATCATGTACCTTCACTGAACATGGCTGGTATGATGTCATGGATAGATCATGTACCTTCACTGAACATGGCTGGTATGATGTCATGGATAGATCATGTACCTTCACTGAATATGGCTGGTATGATGTCATGGATAGATCATGTACCTTCACTGAACATGAAGTCTGAGTTGATGTCGAAGGGCTGGATCTGAATGTCACTCATGGCGACAGTCACTCCCTTCTGGTGGTCACTGGAGATGAGGGTGAGTGTCTGCTTAGCCTCGCAGACATACGAGCGGCCAGCGGGGGTCACTAACGCTGACAGACCGTGGGAGCTGGCTGTGTGCTTCCCAGCTAGATGGAGAGATGGGATAGGAGGATGCAGTACGTGAGGAAACATACTATATGAGTAGGTAGGTCTAAAAAGAAGAGCACAGAAACTCCCACAAGACTGACAAAGTGAGACACACAGCTAGCCAGACAGACAGACGTGCGGACACAAACAAGCAATCCCGAACGCACACAAACGCACATCTACACATGCACACACAAGCATGCATGCATTTCATACAGAGAAACACAAAAACACAACATTTATATAAATAAGTAAAATAAAGGCTACAAAATATTGAAATAAATTTGGAATAATAGAGTATTCATATTAATATTTATGAAATAATTTGGAACAAATATCGAAATTTAACAACTTCTAATTATAAAACGTATAAGGGCTATAGGAATCACTTTGTTTCTACACACACGTAAAACGGCCACTGCGGCAGATGCACACCAATAGCGTGTCCAGAAAAGACGGGCTTTTAATCCAGCAAAAAAGTCACCGTTTTCTTTCAATAATTCCGTGTTCAACTTCTGCCTGTCCCGTCATGAGTTTTAAAATGTGGATTAATACTGAATCCAAAAACTGTGCTGTTGGGGTAGGCTACGGGAATTTCAACATTAGCTCATCATATGTCTAATCGGAATTACTGAAATAAATCAAAAGTTACGAAAAAAACTATAAAACTGGAACATCATAATAATAATTATAATAATAAGAATAATGTTTTGTAGAATAAAAAAAAATATAAAAAAATCTCCGAAATATCCAAAGGCCTAAGACGCATGTGAATTGCCTTCCTTTATTGCACACGCTTAGCGCAAATATTAAATAATTATTCAACGAAACCATTTCGCAAAACATACACAGAAAATGCTGAGTGGGATATAAATGCTACTCACGGTTGTATGGGTTGATGAAATGCGTTTTCTCCGAGGTGTCATAAACAAACTGCAATTTGCTAATCTTCCACACCTCATCTCCCTTGTCACGGGTTTCCTGCCACACACACACACACACACACACACACACACACACACACACGGTCATCACCAGTAGAAGAACATTACGGATGTAATGTGTAGGCGTTGTTATCTAAACATATTTTTACAAGAATCCCACGCGGGATAAACGCTCTAAATGATTTTGGGTAATTGTAATTAGACACGGTTGCCTACTGACTGTAGGCAGACTGTAGGCAGTAGGGGACAAACCTTGACGAAGTTGATGCGGAGTGTGTAGGCCTTATCCTTCCACGAGATGTGTATATCGGCGTCCTGGCTCCCGCATTTCCCTTCAATGTCTGCCCCGCGAGGCAGAGCCAGATACGCATTCTCCGTGATGAGCTGCAGAAAACAGAAGTGTGTGATTGATTGTGATGATCACACGCGTTTCTCAATAGACTAGTCTTCTTTGATGATAATATGGACTTGTTTCACACTGGCACGCAGTTGCTACAGTCGACCAATACGGCTTTCCAAAATCCATAATTTTACGCACAGCCCACCGCGCGTAATACCGTGGCATGAGTGCCCCATGTGTGTCTAAATGAGAGTAAATTCTCACATACAGAAATGTGTCAGTGTCAGTCTAAATTGACCACCGAAGTTTTGACGGGCTGTGTCCACCCACACATTCCCATCAGTATACTAGGCTATTATAGTGAGGATACGGTCCAAAGGGTAAGTGCCATGAAAAGTAGTGTTAAACTAACTGTATTATCTACGCAGTTGTATATGAAATCTTGACTTGAACACCTTACATGCGAAGTAAAAAAATAACACAGAGCCATGAAATATCGGAGTTGTTACTTACGTCTATCCCGTTGATCGCGAGGACGTCGAAGGGGACCGTGAAGCGGACAGCGAACTCGACCATGAGGCAGGTGGTCCCGTTCTCCCGGACCACGAAGATGTCTTTGTCTGGGTTGGTGGACAGACCGGAGAGATTCTCTCCCTCCTGCTCAGCCGTCACGGTCAACCGGGCCAGGATCCCTGAGAACGGGGTGGTACTGTGTAAGGGTCATGTCAGCAGTGTAGAGTAACAGTGGTAATAGAGTGGCAAATACGTGACAGTTTACGTTTTTTTTTGGTTGCGTCATCGATATTGCAATGAATATGCCTAAAACACGTGAGGTCTGCAGAAAGAATAGAATAAAATAGAATCTGTAGGCAATAGTATAATGAAAGATGGTTCACAGGAATGTGTTTTACTGTCTCTTACAGACTGGCAGCCCGAAGACTCAAAGATTAGACTCAAAGGGGCTTCTTGTCTCCCAGAAGAAAACTGTTAGGGGCAATGAACGAGGACCTATAGCTTCGCTGGAGTACAGTTGCCCACTTAGATGTAACAATACCCAGTTACATGACACGGGTGTAGTATACAGCTTAAATCTCACTGCATGCCTAAGCTAGAAAAATGGGCAGGACATAGAGATGTCCATACCGGTGAGCCTAATACACTATGTTATAATAATGACTTGCGTTTTAGTATTTTTCTCACAATGAGCTTTTCACTGCACTGACGTTGAATACAGGTAGGGGCTGTGCTACTACGCACACACTGAACAGGAATGTGTCTCTCTCTCTCCCACACACACACACACACGCACACACACACACACACACACACGCACACGCGCACACACACACAGACAGCCAGACACGCAGGCTGCTTTGTGCAGTCACGACCGAAATATCGTATGCAACGCACGCACGCACGCACACACACACACACACACACACACACACACACACACACACACACACACACACACACACACACACACACACACACACACACACACACACACACACAGAGAGAGAGACAGTCGTCGCTTACCGAACAAACGTAGCAGAAGTCCTGCGCTGTCCAAGGTGCTGAATCTGAGCCGCTCCATTGTACTGGTTCTGAAACGTGCTGAAACGGCTAACTGGCGGGTAGCCTGTGTAGTGAACCCGCAAAGAAAGAGAGAGAGGGAGAGATTGAAAGAAAAGAGAAAGAGCGAGAGAGAGAGAGAGGGAGAGGAAGAAAGAGAGCAATGAGGGATTCCGCTGCTCAGCGTCCGGTAGTCACGCTCATATCACCGCGAATGCAGCAAATCTCCAGGTGGACGTGAGAGAGATAGCATCCGGTTTGCTGCGCATTAAAATGCCACAGTTGTTCAGTTGCCGCTTTCGGAACACCTTGTACTGCTCTGGACTCTCTCCTCTCTCTGAATTCAGTCGACGAGAGAGCTTTAGGTGAGCGTCACCTGCGGCAATGCAGAGTTTCCCCTGTACATACCAACAGACAGACAGTGAGCCGGTAACAACGCTCTGGGTGACTCACGTGATTCACCGGGGGAGGAAGTTCCGTTTCTCTCCCGAAGTTTGTTTCTTCCAAAGAGCTTCGCTACAGCAACCGCAGCTAGTCCCGCAATACTTCTGTTTCCATCACTGTGATTGCAGATGAGGGGTGTGTGTGTGTGTGTGTGTGTGTGTGTGTGTGTGTGTGTGTGTGTGTGTGTGTGTGTGTGTGTGTGTGTGTGTGTGTGTGTGTGTGTGTGTGTGTGTGTGTGTGTGTGTGTGTGTGTGTGTGTGTGTGTGTGTGTGTGTATCGTTGCTACCCCCTCCTCTCTGCTTCTGAGCTAGATTGCAGCTGCTGTGGTGTATGTGCGTGCGTGGATTGCAGTCTGGCAACGCGCTCTCTCACACACACAGCTCAGCGTGTGTGAACTCAGGCTCCTCTCACACCTTTGTCCAAGACATTGTTCATAATATACAGCGTACATACATACCCTTGACTACCGTGTGTGTAGGATTAAAACAATTCTAAAACGTCACTAAACATACGAGTCGAAACGAATGAATAGGTGTGACGTATCAGATGATGTTAGACTCCATCGCTTGGAATCCGGCAACAGTGGACATTGTCCGGTAAATGCGACTGACTCAGAAAAGAATAGCTGACAGAGCTAAAACTGTGTCAACCGTTCAGCTGTGACAGTTGACACTCCTGTGCTCAAGTCACCCCCCCCTTCCCACTTCACAAACACAGGCAACAATAAAATCTGCATCATTACAGTGAACAGAAATATTCCTATAAGCGCTGTGAATGTGATAGCATTCTCAGTATACTTGACCCAGTACTCAGAATGACCCAGTTTTCTAAAGTCAAGGTTTTGTGAGGGTTTTATAACTTACCAAGGAGCTCGACATTGAGGAAACACACACATGCTCTCTCCTCCAGAGAATACAAAAACCCTTACCCTTTTTAAATACAAAACGAATATTTATTTATTCATTCATCTTAAAATTTCACAATTTAAGAATATAATAATTATTATATAATTAGAAACGCAGTCCGTGAAAACGATTGAAAGAAATGCCATGTCTATTGATATTTCCCAACCGTTATGAATAGCTATGCAGGTGATGGCGTTTGCTATTCATAGTAAATGTACATCATCTTTATGGTAGCGCAGGAATCCTCTTTGTGCTTGAGGCTTCCCCGTGGATATGCCTTTACGTTTGTCCCACCCCCTTCCCAACACTATAGAAGGGGACCGTGTGTATAGGTTTTTGTTCCAGCCCAAAACAGTACGAACACACCTGATTCAACTAATCTCATAGTCCTCAATCTAAAATCACGAGTAGGTTAGCTTAATCCGGTGTGTTAGTAGGCCTAGTTCTGGAATAAAAGTAGTGGGAATAAAAGCTTGCAAATACTTCGGCTCTCCAATGGGACATTTGGCTATTACGCATGACGCACAAGACATACGGTTTAATAAGAACGGGCCGTTTTAAAATTGAAGTCAAGCTCGCACTTCACGGCGCTTATACTGTCTATATATGAGGGTGTTTCGTACTCAGCGGAAACGTCTCTGAACGCGCCATTCCTCGCGGTGAACCTGAGGCGGGATCTCCTCCACACGCGACCTCCTGCGCCTCCTTCCCGCTCTGTTTAAACGCGGGGAAAGTAAATCTCCCTAACAGTTTGTTGCCCAATACTGTTAAAGTCGTTGAGGAGCTGGCAACAGACAGTGTAACATGTGCAATGTTGGTGTTGGCAGTTGGTGGAACGTTTCTCCACATAGTTTTGAACGGTCAGGTAGCACAAGACTGATGATACTTGTGGGCAAACTGCACATTTTCTGGTAATAGCTATCGTCAAATCGCCTCATATTAAAGTCAGGTGCGGTTTTCAGTTTGTGATTCGTCTTTGCCTTTGTTGCCTGCGAGGGCAGTTAGTAGGATACCAAGACGAGAGGCAGACGGCGCAGCTATTGACGCACAGCTTTTGGTGGTCTTCAGGGTGTTGTCAGAGCTGGTCAACTTGCCCCCAGGTTTGGTGACCTTACAGACGTTTTTCGGGCAGGTCAGGTTTTTAGATCGAAGAGGGGGGTTGGGGGTGAGGACAACCGAGAAAAACAGCCCCTGTGGGTATGTAGGGCTGTCAGTCTCTATCTCAAACTCCTCAATGGAATCCATTGACAGTAATTGACTCTTTAAGACCAGATAATTTATTCTGCGACCCGAAGAGTTGGAGAGTTGGAGACACGCCTGAAGAACGTCTGGGATCCAATAACTTTCTCGCCAACTTCTCCTCATTTACGTTACAGTCCGAGCTGACGTGGGAAGGACCATCTTAATGACCCCCAACGTCGTTCTCATTCGTTTTTTTGTTTGTTACTGGTGAGCGCATAAAAACAGTCTGTGTGGCCGAGAAATTTTGCCACCTCCATCGCCGAGTTACCAACTTTATTCAGTCGGAAGCCCCAGTCTCTTGAAGGCTCTCACCAAAAACGCAACGACCGTTGAGTGTTACGTGTCACTGCCGCGCACATCAACGCAGTTCCCCCACGCGTCAACCATCTCTGGATCTGCATTGTTTCTAACCAAAATCTTTACCGCCTCCAGGTTACCTTTTTCACAGAATTAATTGAGCTCAGTGCAGCCACTCTTGTCCTGACAATTGACGCGGGCACCTCTATGGAGAACCATTTCTATAAAATTGGACCTGGTCCGATAATCGGGGAGCAGAACAGAGGAGATGAGGGGGGTCTGCGGCCCCCAGTTTTGGAGTCGATCATTTTCCTATCCAGCGCGTCATGAGAGCCCTCGCCAAGTGGACCTTATCCTTCGACATGGACTTGAGGATTCTGGTGCTTGTTCGTCCGTTGGACTACTCAGGAAGTTTCAACATTATGATTAAACTGATAGAATAACGTTGTAATGTAGGGACATGTTGGAGAAAAGGCATTCCCTGTCAGGAGGAGCAGGTTTGGTGTAACCTCTCTCTCCCAACCTGATGCGCACCACAAAAACATACCGCCCCTCAAAGCTGTTTTATAGCGAAGAAAAGCCATGGAGTTTCCAGGACAAGGCTAACATCATTACCATACCTTTTCACGTTTTCGAATGGTAACACTAATAGTTTAATTATGAATAAAGCGTTTCAGATGCTGCACCTCCTGTTTGTATGTAGAGGTTTGGGGGGGGGCTGTAAATTAATTTAGCGCTTGTTGAATCTGATTATTGAAACTGGAAACGCAAACAGCATTCCACCGTTAGCTCCTGCCAGGGTTCATTGTTAAGGGATAGACGCGTGGGCGTCCCCACCCCTCTCAGCCTTCAATGACACATAATTCATCTTCAGTTGTCGTCCTTTCATAAGGAAAGAACCAAGATGTTTTTTTTTTTTTACAATTACATAACATTTACATTCACAGGGATATTCTTGGGAGAGTTTCACACTGTTAAAAATGAACAGGTCTTACGCGTTTGAACACTCCAAACCACCGGTTGACTGAAATGTACATAATTAACGAATTGAGTGAATTACTTGTGCCAAACATAGTTAAGTCAGTCTGAATTCAAGGCCTGTACAGAGTTTGGTGGTGAAAAAGGTGCAATTAAGTAAGTTCTCTGTCACTTGTGGCAGTCAGAGGAACAACAAACACAATTAACTCAAATCACACAAAAATAAGGAAAACATTTGATAAATTCTACCCGTTTTGGACGTTTGAAAAGGTTCTGCGAATCATTTAAAAATATATATATTTCCCAGCACTGGGAGCTAACTGATGATGCTCATAGCAACAGAATGCTGCTCAGACCACTGCACTGCCGCAGTTCACAATGCTCTAGCAAGACTCAAGAATACTGTGAATACTGATTACACCTGATGGAAATAGCAAGTCTGTTTTAATGATTTGGTTTTAAGCCTTCCCCAAACCATAACCCTAACGTTAACCACTCAGAATGAATACCTAAACTTAAACCCTTTTGAGTTGTTTCTGTTTTACCCTGCAACGGAGAGGAATTAACCCTGAAACCATGTGGGAATTAACCCTGAAACCATGTGGAATTAACCCTGAAACCATGTGGAATTAATGAATCCAAAATATAAGGCATTACATAATACATTGAATTTGAGCAAAAGACCATCCCTCCAGCTCCTAAAAAAATATATGTAATGGTGGGCTCCTTTTAGGTATCCCTATAGGCCAATAAATAAAGAGGCAAGAGGACAGGTTTTATTTTACACCTGGATAGTTTATTGGTACACATACTATAAAACAGTATTAAAGGAGAAGGGTAACAACAGTATTTTCATTGCTATAAGTTCGACAGTAGGCCTACGATATAAATACAAAAACACTCACAGGATGGTCTGTATGTCGACAAGCTACAGTCAAAATAGAAAACAAAAAAAAGAGGAGACAAATCGTAAAGGAAATCAAAGGCGACATTGTTCAGCAAAAATAATCTGCTTTCTCAACAAACTAGAGAGCAAAAGGTTACATGTAGTACTAGTCGCACATAACAGAAACATCCAACTAGTGCAAAAAACATCATATCCTCTTAAACTACACACTATATATAATATATATATTTATATACCTTTATATAAATAACCCCTTATTTTGGCATTTATCATTCGTAAAATAATTTAAACGTCCTAGCAGACATTGAGTGGCACATATGAAAGCAATGAAATAAAATGTAAAAGCACTTTGTTTTTACTCGTAATTCTGCACTAGATATGTGGTGAGAGGGTGCGTTCATGTAGTGCGGTGCTAGAGAGAGAGATAATGAAATGGACTGAAACAGAAAAAGAAGAAAGGAAAAGAAAGAGGACAGTGGTTGATAATTGTCTTTCCCAGAAACCAACAGAAGTGCACTATTCCCCAGCCCTTGATTGACAGGGTCAACGGTGAACACGTTTTGGTCAAAAGTAATTGACTACATACATTCCCATATATACAATACTCTCTCAACACCAATTGAGTGAACTACAGCAGAATTATACAGCAGAACGTTTAAAAGTACAAAAATCTGTAGGGGTTGTTGTCACTTATTGTGTATTTTGTGTAATATCTGTTTTGGTCAATCTTTGTGAATGTAATGCCATGCAGTATGAACTGCCTGACCGCACATTTGTCTATCTGTGTACACAGTAAATGCCCACAAACTACAGTACCCATGATTACTTCATAATACTCCCACAATGCATCTCTCACTAAAATGGCCACCTGTCCAATACTGTCACTGCCAGAGGTTAGGCTACCCTTTACCCAAATCTAACCTTCACCATCTGTGGGAGGAAATTATATCTGACCCTAGATCAGATGTTAAGGGCAACTTCATCCAACTCCATTGTGTCATCATGGCTGAGACACAGCGAGCGACGAACCTCTTAAGTCCATCCTTACTGTCTCTACAAAAACAGAAACAACAACAAACTAGCACTTCCTGTCCTGACATGGTTTGTTTTGATATTCACTCCAATAGCCAATGAAGTGGTTTTCTACGGAGCTTTGCTTCATCACCGATAACACAGCACGGAATATCTGGATCGAAATTAAATCAACTAGAAACGCCCGCACAACATACTGTACTGAGACGCTAAGGGATGTGTTGCCAGCTAGCTCAGAGACCAGTAAAGGGATATTAATAAGCATGTAAAAAAACATGTAATAAGCGTGTAATAAGGTTGTAATAAGCCTGTTATTACCATACCTAATCTCCTTGGCTATGGCACAGGCAAGAACAGTACAGGGATTATATTACAGCTGAGGTACAGTCAGAAGTGCATCTCAGAGAGCACATCATTTTAAACAATGTTTTCATTACTGAGGAACAAGCAGAGCTAGATGGGTGTTTCACTTACATTAGGCTGATGGACTTATAGGGAGTCAAGGGTCTATGAAAACACATTGTAGTGTATATATATCGTTGAAAATGGATCCACATTGGGAGTTTATGAAGATACTTTATAGGGTTCTTATTACGTTTGCCATTGACAAGTACAATACATGAACTGGTTATTTCTGAAGTAGCTAGAGAGGCCAGTGAAAGAACACTGGTCTATACAGTTATAACCCCTGCATACACTTTTGGCGATGTGAAAGAATCAAAGATTCTCTGGTTGTAGGCTTTAGATTTCTTGGGGGGGTTAAAATCATATAATACACATTCTGATGAAATAAAAAAGTGTGCGTGAAGGACAAGCCGCAGTGTTCAGGACTACCTGACGTTGGGTTTTCTCCAAACAGCGTTCATCCAATGTTTCTCTTAATCTTTATTTATTTTTATTTTTTTTACATTCTTATCAAAACACAGAGAAACCTAGTGCACTGCTACATTCTCCAATTCAGTTATGATGGCCTACCACATATAAAGTGCTCAGGACATTACTTCAACTCTTGTGTAGCATACAGTATAATTCACATATTTTGTGCCGACATAAAATTCATAACTAATATATACGTATTTTCCCCCGTCCATATTCTGGTGCTGTTATTGATACCCGGTACCATTAAAAATACAAAATAAAAGTCTTAAAAGAGTTTGAACAGAAAACATCATCTGTTACCTTCGGTTTGAGCCGTCACGACAACAGAAAGAGCAGACGTGATAATAAGTGTGTGTACGTGTGTTGTCTGTGTCGTTATGTATGTGTACAGTGACTATTGATAATATCTGCAGACATTGCTTCCATTAAAAACAGATTTTAAAAAAAGAAGATGGATGGAGGTGTATAAAAAGCAGATCTGGGAATGGGAGAGGGGTGGAAAAATGGAAAGGTGAAGGTGGGTTGTGTCTCTAAATGTCTCGGATGTCCCGTCCACCTTCCAACAGCAGTCGCTCATCTTACTGTCAATCACTGGTCTGCACCAATGGCTCCGCAGCACAGGGGAGTTGGGGATGTCTCAGAGTGGGGTTCTCAGTGGAGGAGTGGTTGGAGTGAAGGAGGGCAGGGTTTGGGAATAACACGTGGGATAACTAACTGAGAGAGTGGTCAGAGATGGGAGGACAGACCCTGTGTGGGAGTGGTTCATTGCAGAAGGAGATATACAGGGATAGAGAATGATGAACTATCACAATATTGCAGGTTGAGGATGAAAGGCGGAATCTAGGATGTGTGTGTGTGTGTGTGTGTGTGTAGTGGGGTGTGTGAGTGTGTCTGGGCCTCTGTGTCAGTTGTTTGAGAGGGTAGTGTCTGTGTGTGTGTGTGTCTCAGGTGTTAGTGGGGGTGTTCAGACCACTGTGGCTGGTCTGGGCAGTGTGTGTGTGGTGTGTGTGTGTGTCTCAGGTGGTGGGAGTGGTTAAACCACTGTGGCTGGTCTGCGGTCCATCTCCTCCTCCAGCTTCACCATCTGCTGGATGTCCTTGGCCTGGAGGGAACCAACACACACACACACACACTGTTACACACACACACACTGTTACACACACACCTCCCAATGCAAGAATCCACGCACAGACTCCTACCAAAGACAGGTACAGGATTCGACACTGTACTGCAGCAGTACAGTCATTTCTTGATGGAAACCACACTAACAGTACAACTACATGAACTAGGTCCGGTCCCAAATGAACCCTTCCTGTACCGTCCCCCAGTGTTGCAGCATAATGTGACATGGTATCCAGGTGTCAGGAAGACTCGCAGTGAAGCAGCACTAGAACGTCTCCTGGGTCGTTGTGCTTTAGTAATGCTCCCATGACTCATCATAATGATCAATGACTCGTGTAGACAGGACTGACTGCTGACACCCTGAGTGCTGTATATTAAAAAGGTTGCAATGTAGTTTATTAAAACAAAGACGAGCTCTCTCTCTCTCTTTCTCATAGAATGACATATCATCTGCAGGTATAAAGGACCTGCAGTGAATCCACTTTGACTAAACAGAGCAGATACCATCAGATTCAACAGAAATAGGAAAACTGGAGTTGGAAAAGTTGGCCAATCAAAGGGGGAGGGACTGGGACTATCCAATGACACACACAGGTAGATCTGTGCTCACTTCAAGAAAGGTCGTAAGGAAGGAAGCATCATTAGTATTGGAGCAGGGTGTTACAGTGGTTGCTCAATTAAAAGTTTTACTGCGGGACTTAAAGGTAATTTGTGGTTTAGTACGGTACCCTGCGTCACTACTTCATTGCTACAGACCAGCGCAAGGGGGAGTTAGAGCACTGATTATGCTTTTGGGTCCCAAGGCGCTGCTACTGTGTCTCTAAAAATACACTTGTTGTTTTGTTACTACTCGTCAGTATTACTTCCTAAAACTGTTGTTACACTAAGGTTTTTATTCTAACATAAATTTAGACTACAATTAGGGTGTGGAAATGTTAGGATTATTTTGCTCTTACTGTAGTACTGTAGCCTACTCCCGACCGGTCACGTTGTACAGCGCCCGAGGGGTGCAGCGGTCTAAGACACTGAATCGCAGTGCAAACTGCGTTGCTACAGATGCTGGTTCAAAACCCATGCCGGCCGCCACCGGGAGTCTCATGAGGCGGCTTTAATTTAGAATCATCCAATCCTCTCAATGTAATTATTGGCGGAGAGTCACGTTATTGAAAAAAATATTTTTAGATATACTGTAGGCCTACCGTAGGAGAAATTAGTCTCACTAGTCTCACTAATGTGCTGTTAAAAGTGGTGTGCGTCTTATTTATTTAAAAAACATATTGAAGTTAGAAGCAACAGGATTTGAAGCAATAACTATTTCAGCATCGTTTTGCGCTGCTCTGAGACAAGCATGGGGACTGGTCTTGATAAATCAATGTGATTTTGATTTTCACTGAATCTCCATTTGGGTATTGGTTACACAACAATTAGAGTGTGGAAATGTTATGCTCTACGTACTGTAGCCTACTCCCAACCGTCACGTTGTACTGCGCCATATTTTCCTAACGGAGTGGTGCAGCGGTCTAAGACACTGCATTGCAGTGCAAACTGCGTTGCTACAGATGCTGGTTTGATACTAGTGCCGGCCGCCACCGGGAGACCCATGGGGAGGCTTTTGGTTTCTCTCTCTCTAAAAACAGAAATAAATAATTCTAAATAACAAACTGGCTTTATATACAAATTAGTGAGAACCCCAAGAATGGCTTTTTGTCGCTCACTCTAGGTTAAATGAAAACCAAATAATCTCGAAAATATTGTTATTTTTTAAACAAAGCAATTATTATTACTATTAATTAATTTAGAATGATATAAAAGCCCCTTAGATATTCTCACAGATCAGATTTGCTCCAACAAAAAATACCCCCATGATCTTAATTTAGAATCCTCCAATCCTCTTATGCTCTACGTACTGTAGCCTACTCACGACCGTCATGTTGTACAGCGCCATATTTTCTGTTCCATCCTAACGGAAATCCTGAGGGTTTCCAAACACTATAATATTAATCAAATTAATTCAGCTAAATTTCTTAAAATCAATCCCATATACTATGTTCTTACAAAAAAGGTTTTACATTCTATAGTAATGCCAATATTGAAGACTATTAAATGCTTCTCAAAGACGTCCTCTGGTGGTCAAACTAGCACTAACTAGCATTAATGGTAAAAATGGCTGACAATTAAATAACATGCCATAGAATTCTGCAGCAGCCCGCAAGGTGTGCTGCAACTTTTAAAGGAGGAACCACTGTATTGCTTGATTGGAGAAGGGTAAATTGAGAGAGGGATGGTGGATGAAAAGAGGGAAAGAGAAGATGAGAAAGAGGGGTCAGAGGTTAGGAAGATGGGACGGATGGAAGCGCCTACCTTGACACTGTTTATTGGCATGATGTGATTTCAAAAGCTGTGCAAAAACAAGCAAATCATATTAGAAAAGGGATGAGAGAGAACATACATGTAACATACATGTACCGGCCATGACGAAATGACGACAAACAATGCAACTATGATTTATTTGTGTGCTAATCTGATCCTAAATCAGCGGTGAGTTACCTGCTCGTTGAACTTGTCCAGTTCCTCCAGCTGTTCTTTCTGAGACTTCTCCAGTGTCTCCATCTCCTTCTGATGCTTCATAGCCAACTAGAGATGGAGGGAGGGAGGCAGGAAGGACAAATATGGACGGAGGAGAAAAATTTGATTTATTATTTTACTCACTTTTATTTATTCAGGGGAACCGAATTGAGACCAGTGTCTCATTTACAATGGTGCCCTGAGGACACAACTTACATCAATACAGCAACAACAGAAATATAAAAAACTACAAGACAGCTATAAATACATTACATCAGGTTATTACAAGTAATAATAGTCAATTGAAACAATAACACACTTCAGGGAACTCATTTAACAACAGAGTTCTAAACTGCCAGGGAATCCAGGTGTAATTTGTTTTGTAAGGTGTTCTATAACCGTGGTGCATTAAAACTAAAGGCCTTGATCGGGAGTTCCATAGGGCGGTGCACAATTGGCCCAGCGTCGTCCGGATTAGGGGAGGGTTTGGCAGGGGGGGCTTTACTTGGCTCATCGCGCTCTAGCGACTCCTTGTGGCGGGCCAGGTGCCTGCAGGCTGACGGCGGTCATCAGTTGAACGGTGTTTCCTCCGACACTTTGGTGCGGCTGGCTTCCGGGTTAAGCAGGCTGGTGTTAAGTTGCGCGGTTTGGCGGGTCATGTTTCGAGGGACGCATGACTCGACCTTTTTCCTCCCGAGCCCGTTGGGGAGTTGCAGCGATGAGACAAGATCAAAATTGAGGAGAAAAAGGGGGTAAAATCCCCCAAAATAAAATAATTAAAACTAAAGGCAGATTTACCAAACTTTGTGGAGACAAGCGGGACCTCAAGAGTTAACCAACACTGCAAACGGTTTTGGTATCTCATATTTTTATATTTCAGGGAACTTAGGTATGTTGGAAGCTTGTGGAGCAAGAGATGGCGAGAGGAGAAAGATGGAGAGAGGACTAAGAGTAATTTACATCAACATGTATTGGCTAAGCAAACCATTACAAGGCTAAGGCCTTAGTTGATTCACCTCAAAAGTGTCACAGCATTAGAATTAGCAGAAGATAGAACACCAACCCTTTTCCTCTCCTCAAGGAACTTTTTGGTGTTGCTGCTGTTCAACTCTCTAACTCTCCTGTGAAGAGAACGAGAGTGAGATTATAAGATTATAATAATTCATCAAGAAGTACAGATACAGTGTAGACCTTTCCTGCAGTCACATGACCAAATCGCCCTCTAGTGACCTCATGGGTGGAATATTATTCATATCTTTCATCATTTCATAATTAATAAACATATACTTTTTTTTAAAACGCAGAAAACGGTTGAGTCATATTTCAATATTCTGTGATGTATATAACGTGTAATATTGGGATGCAAACTCATAATTGAATACATTTCAACTCTATATCTGACATGGTACATGTGCCTTCTTTTTTTTAAGCCCATAACCATGTGTGTGTGGTGTATACTTTGGTTTCAAAGTAGATGTGTTTAGGACTACCAAGAAACACTTTGTGTGACCCTGATTTAGCTCACTGCAGGAAAAGGTTGTTAAAGATGGAATCCACAGTAGGGGGAAACAGCGCCACTGTCCGCCCCACGGCAGTTGTTATTGTTTTGTTGACAAAGCAGAGGTGGGGAGCACTGGAGGAGCGTTGGGCAAAAAAAGAAGAAGATTGCAGTACATATACTGCTGTTTTATCGCGTGTGCAATGATGTCTGAGGGGAAAAAAACTGTTGGTTGTTTGCAGTAACTTCTTTGTTGTTGTAATATCACAATAGGACATGGCAGTTTCACCGTTACGGACTCCATCTTTAAGGGGTGTTCATAGAGTATGCGTAAGACCTACATAGTATATATTCATCCTGACATAACCTACAGGTATTTGCCAAAATAATGGAAACACTTGAATAAATGAGGGATACAAAGTACACTGAACAAAAATATAAAACGCAACATGCAACAATGTCAATGATTTTACTGAGTTACAGTTCATATAAAGAAATAAATCAGTTGAAATAAATTCCTCAACTGGCAGCTTCATTAAATAGTACCCGCAAAACACCAGTTTCAACGTCAACAGTGAAGAGGCGACTCCGGGATGCTGGCCTTCTAGGCAGAGTTGCAAAGAAAAAGCCATATCTCAGACTGGCCAATAAAAATAAGAGATTAAGATGGGCAAAAGAACACAGACACTGGACAGAGGAACTCTGTCTAGAAGGCCAGCATCCCGGAGTCGCCTCTTCACTGTTGACGTTGAGACCGGTGTTTGTGCAAACAGTGTGGCTAGCTCAAATGCCGACTGTTGCGTCAATGGGAACTGGACGTTCTAAATAAGCGTTCTAATCGTACGCTCCAGGGACCACTGTAGAATGACCACACCCGTTCGTTGGCACGTGTGAAAAAGGTTAAGACGCTTTATGTTGGTGTTTCCTTTATTTTGGCAGTTACATGTATATTCTCCAACCAGTCTAAGTCAGTGAGTGATTAGTTGGCGCTGGCAGTGTGACCCACCTCTCCCTCTCGGCCTTGTTCTTGATGGTCTTGTCCTGGCTGATGGCCTTGCTGTTCTCCATGGACGTCTTGGCCTGGTTGGCCCGCATCTCCTTGCTCTGCCTGAGAGGGAATGGGACAACAACAAAGTCTGGTAAGGAACCTCATCAAGTACACATACACCTGACCAGACAAACTCACACCTCAAAGTGCCCAAGATGGGTTCACGTGTCAGATAATCAAGGACATTCAGGGACATCACACCTATAAAATACATAACGCATGTGTGACGTCCCACGCAAAATCTCTGAATTTCCCGGTTTGAGCAGTAGGGTCAGTTGTTCTGGCTGTGTGCTACAGTTCGTGGACGAGTTTGAGATTCAATGTTTACTTTGTGTGCCTTGCACGTGCGTGTGCTCGTCTCTCTCTCTCTCTCACCGTTCGTGGATCAGTTTGAGCGATAGAGTCTGTTGTTCCTGGACTCCACTCAGTAGTTTCTTGAGGTTTTCACACTGCTGGACCACGTGGCTGTCCTTCATATCCTGCTCAACACTGCTGTGGGAGTTGATCATCTCTGACCACTCCTTAGTGTGTTGGGCTGTGATGTCCTTCACCTGTAGGCCACAGGATACACACTTATACATTATATTATCTCTGACCGCTCCTTAGTGTGTTGGGCTGTGATGTCCTTCACCTGTAGGCCACAGGATACACACTTATACATTATATTATCTCTGACCGCTCCTTAGTGTGTTGGGCTGTGATGTCCTTCACCTGTAGGCCACAGGATACACACTTATACATTATATTATCTCTGACCACTCCTTAGTGTGTTGGGCTGTGATGTCCTTCACCTGTAGGCCACAGGATACACACTTATACATTATATTATCTCTGACCACTCCTTAGTGTGTTGGGCTGTGATGTCCTTCACCTGTAGGCCACAGGATACACACTTATACATTATATTATCTCTGACCGCTCCTTAGCCTGCGACACTGTGATGTCACTAACATAAACCCAGAAGTACAATCATATACATTCCAATGAGGGAGAACTAGAGTGAAACTAAATCACCTTTTCCCCCACTGCGCTCAGAGATGCTTGTAACGACGGACACTGCAGGGTTACCTTAGCCTTGTGGTCAGTGGTCAGGTTCTCCACTTTACTCTCAGTCTCCTTCTTCATCTCCAGACAGTTGTTTTCTCTGTCGGGACGACAGAAAGGTACTTGTTAGCTAGGTGAGACATGGTAGAACATATTCACACCTGATCTCGGTTAACCAGAACAAAAAAATCTCACGGAATTTGGGCCGATGCTCAATTTACATAAATCTGTGCCAACGAGAGATTAATTCACGCCTAATGGCTTTGTGCTGGTGCAAGATATCCCAGAATGAATGTTTAAGTTCAGCGTTTCATTATCATTGATTGATTGACTGACTGACTGACTGATTGACTGGTCCTTCAGGTCCTGATATTTACCCTCGTTTCTTGATGGACTTCTCCAGCAGCTTCTCCTGTGTCTGCTTCTCCTTGTCGTGCTGAGCGATCATCTTGTCCACCTGGGTGCAGTGGGACTTCTGCATGATGGTGCGGTCCTGAGACGAAACGCGCCATATTAATGAGGATATCACTGAGATGGCCTTTCTTAATCAAGAAATGTAGCATTACAGTCGGCCAGACCATATAGCTGAGAACTAACACAACATCAGTACAACATATTAAACTACTGGGTACATGTGTTCTAAAACATCAGTACAACATATTAAACTACTGGGTACATGTGTTCTAAAACATCAGTACAACATATTAAACTACTGGGTACATGTGTTCTAAAACATCAGTACAACATATTAAACTACTGGGTACATGTGTTCTAAAACATCAGTACAACATATTAAACTACTGGGTACATGTGTTCTAAAACATCAGTACAACATATTAAAGTACTGGGTACATGTGTTCTAAAACATCAGTACAACATATTAAACTACTGGGTACATGTGTTCTAAAACATCAGTACAACATATTAAACTACTGGGTACATGTGTTCTAAAACATCAGTACAACATATTAAACTACTGGGTACATGTGTTCTAAAACATCAGTCTGAGTGTCATAACAGTTATGCAACAGAACAGGCAAAGACGGCAGACTGGTTGCTATGGTAAACCCTACAAGAGTTAATCTCTTTTGTGTACAAACCAAAATATATATTTTTTAAACACACAGGCTGTTTCATAAGACGGGATTTCATAAGGACAGAGGTATTAGTGATTGAAGTCTAGCTAGTGTGTGTTGTGTGTGTGTGTGTGTGTGTGTGTGTGTGTGTGTGTGTGTGGAGGGTCATCTTAGCAAGGCTCTGGTGAGATCAAAGAGAAACACTGTCCATCTTAGGTTACATGATGCTGTGTGTATGAATGTGTGTGTGTGTGTGTGTGTGTGTGTGTGTGTGTGTGTGTGTGTGTGTGGGCAGGGGTCAGACAACAGTGGATGATGAAAGGAAAGACCTCTCTCCTTCTCTCTCTCCATCAATGTGTGGACCACAGCATGAATGACCTGGGATCTGTTAATAGAAGAGCTTCCTAAAACACCAACCCACCTTTGCATGCTTCTTCTTTAAAGAGTTCAGATCTTTCTGCTGCTTCTTAACCAGTTTAAGGTACGTCTGAGGAGAGGAAAAACGGATGAATGAAACCAGACGGAACTGACTAAATCAAAAGGACAGCGAGCTAAAAGACACAGACTGTGTGAGGAATGACATCGCTGCCTTTTCCCCCCCCTCTGTTTCTCCTGCAGGATCACTAACTGATGTTGGTGAATAAACTAACAAACCGCAGAACCACTGGGAAAAGTGCTGTGGAAACCATAGGAACTGTGACGGTTATGGCGAGAGATTAGCTAGTATTACCTTCATCTGTTTCAAGTCATCAATGTTCACATGCGGCACGAGGGTGTTTGTATCTACAAAGAGAGAAATGGAAAACGTCTCAATTGTACCAATGCTAGATCTCAGATTGTGTGTGTGTGTGTCTGTGTGTGTGTGTGTCGTACCCTTCTTGGTCTCCGTGGTGTTGTTCTGGGCAGACTTAGAGGACTGAGCCGGGTCCGAGCTGGTCTGTGGCGTGACGTTGGTCTTCACGTTGGCGTTCACCTTCCCTTTCTTGTCGTTCTTCGAACTCTCGTTTGGCACGTCCGCTATGTCACTCTGGAGAGAGGGAAGGGGAGAGAGAGGCAGAGAGAGAGGCAGAGAGAGAGGCAGAGAGAGAGAGGCAGAGAGAGAGGCAGAGAGAGAGAGGCAGAGAGAGAGGCAGGCAGAGAGAGAGCAGGCAGAGAGAGAGGCAGAGAGAGAGCGTCTCAGGACTACGGATAGAAATCTTTCTCACGCACTTTGCAACAACAAAAAAGTCATCACTGCATTTCCATATAGATGTCGAGATTGAGCGATATTTTACCTTTTCGCCTACCCCACCCTAAGAACATTTTATTATCCAGGGACCTTACAAGTGACAGAGCTCGGTAACTACTAAGACTACTAAACCAGTAGCCAAAGCAATTCAACATACGCCAACATAAGACTTATCCCATACAGTGATGATATACTGTATGCGCTGTAGCAAAGAATGGAACAGCTGACTACAGTGGGTACACAGTACGAGGCTAACAAAACCAATAGCGATTGATGAAACCGGTGTAGGTACCGTTTCAATCCCCAGAGCTCTCATCTGGTCCGCTCTCTTCTCTGCTATGGACAGGAACTTCTTTGGGTCCGACAGGGCGTCCACGATGGCTAGAGAGAAGACAGGAGATTCATCAATACGCTGGACTTTACTAGGGCCGGGATGATACCGGGCATCGCGATACTCGTCGGTATCGTGGCCAGGAAACAAAACACAAAGCGGATTCAACTTCTTTATGAAAGATACGTAAAGAAGACAACATTCTAACGTATACCTGGGAAGGTATACATTTGAGTAGATACTATGGAAGCCTACCGCAAAAGACGGAAAATGACGCCGGCTCTATTTGGACAATGCTTATGGGTTGTCGTCATAACGACTGCCCGGACCATGCCCCTGGGATTGGCTTAACGACTAGTCAATCTTGTGTATCTCCATGCCGGCGTCTGTCTCGAAGTGGCTATTACACTAGCTCTATTACACTAGCTCTATTACACTAGCTCTATTACACTAGCTCTATTACACTAGCTCTATTACACTAGCTCTATTACACTAGCTCTATTACACTAGCTCTATTACACTAGCTCTGCTGCCATCATCATTTGCTCTGTGTCATTACTTCTGATGTAGAATACACTGTAGGTCAGGACACCCTGAGGGAAGGAAGGAAGGAGGGAGGGAAGGAGGGACACCCAGTTTGTGCCCTTCCCTCCGTCTCTCCTCCCTCTTTCTTCTTCCTCCTCGCTTTTCTTCCCTACCTCTCCCGCTTTTCTATTTCTCCTCTGTTCACCTCCCTCTCTCCTCCCCTGTCTTCCCTCTCTCATCTCCTTCCCTCTCCCCAGATCCTTCTGCATCCACTTCAGCGTCTACTATGAATACATTGAATGCAGATATAAATTGGACCTTGTGTGTGTGGTATGAAAGAGATAGACAAAGGACCAGCTGAGGAAGGGACAATGGAAACGCATGTTCTCAGCACGCGCTCGCGCACACACACACACACACACCACACACACACACACACACACACACACACACACACACACACCCACACACACACACACACACACACACACACACACACACACACACACACCACACACACACACACAATGGGCTAATAAGGTCTCCATACTGAACTGAATAATATAGAGGTCAATAAAGTTCAGTAGCACACATCTGTATTGTATTTAGGCCAATAAGGGTTCACTCACACACACACATTATGTTTTTCTATCCTCTTGGGGACCTACAATTAATTTACATTCAAAATCCTATTTTCCCTAACCCTAACTCTTACCATAACCCTAACCTTAACCTTAAACCTAACCCTGTCCACTAACCCCTTACCCTTACCCTAATTGTAACCCTAATTGTAACCCTAACCCCTAAGCTTAAAATAGCTTTTGTCCTACTGGGGACGTGGGAAAAGTCCCCACGAGGGAGAATTTTCCTTATTTTACTATCCTTGCGTGGGCATTTGAGGATTTTAGGTCCCCAGAAAGAGAAGAACCAAGCCCCACACACACAAACACAGCGTCTTCTGCCCCTAACCTACGTCTGTGTATTAGCAAGTTCGGGTGTGTCAGTGTGTGTCTCCTCACCTCCGAAGCCTTCGGGTACGTAGGTCTTGAGTACTATATTACAGAAGACAGTGGGTAAAGACAGAGGCTTGTTCCCTTCGTTGCGTAGAGAGATGTGTCTGTATCCTGCCTGTAGACCCTCCAACGGTAGGATCCTCTGACCTATCAGCTTATTATTGTCATCATACACAGCTATGCGCAGCACAGCCAGGTCTGGTAAAATCACCTGGGTGAGAGAGAAGAGGGGCGAGAGAGGGAGAGGGGAGTGAGAGGGAGAGGGGAGAGAGGGAGAGAGAGAGGAAGGGGACAGAAAGAGGGGGAGGGGGGAGGGAGGGGAGGGAAATAGGGAAAGTGGGAGGGGGGATAGAGAGAGGAAGAGAGACAGAGATCATGAGAGAGTGAGACAGAGGGAGGGATAGAGAGAGGGTAGAGGAGAGGGAGGGAGGGATAGAGAGAGGGTAGGAGAGAGGGAGGGAGGGATAGAGAGAGGGTAGAGGAGAGGGAGGGAGGCATAGAGAGAGGGTAGGAGAGAGGGAGGGAGGGAGGGATAGAGAGAGGGTAGGAGAGAGGGAGGCAGGGATAGAGAGAGGGTAGGAGAGAGGGAGGGATAGAGAGAGGGTAGGAGAGAGGGAGGGAGGGATAGAGAGAGGGTAGAGGAGAGGGAGGGAGGGATAGAGAGAGGGTAGGAGAGAGGGAGGGAGGGATAGAGAGAGGGTAGGAGAGAGGGAGGGAGGGAGGGATAGAGAGAGGGTAGGAGAGAGGGAGGCAGGGATAGAGAGAGGGTAGGAGAGAGGGAGGGAGGGAGGGATAGAGAGAGGGTAGGAGAGAGGGAGGGATAGAGAGAGGGTAGGAGAGAGGGAGGGAGGGATAGAGAGAGGGTAGGAGAGAGATAGTGAGAGAGCGAGACAGAGCGAGGGAGGGATAGAGAGAGGGTAGGAGAGAGGGAGGGAGGGATAGAGAGAAGGGGAGAGAGTTCAGATGAATTCCTTCTTCACTAGAATGAGTCAGAGTATGTACAGCAGAAACATGTTAGGAGGACTGGATTTTCATTCAGCACTTTATGTAAGAGGAACACACACACACACCACACACACACACACACACACACACACACACACACACACACACACACACACACACACACACACAGTGAGAGACATTCGCAGACAGATACAGAACAGAGATGATAATAGTATATACCCAGCAGTGATGATAATACTGTAGCTAGGCTTTATACTGTATATGTTTACAACAATAGCCTATAGACAAGGACATTACAGAACCATCAACTCATCAGCAAGCACACATACACACATCCAGGGAATGTGTGTGTGTGTGTGTGTAGAATGCCTTGCATTTGGAGATAAGAGAAGAGCGAGGGAAAGAGAGGGATGAATAATAATGGAGGGAGAGAGAAGGTGAGAGATAAAGGAGAAGAACACTCAGGAAATGGGTATAACCTGTGTGTGTGTGTGTGTATGTCTAAACATGTGTAATTGTCTGTGTATAAGTGCGTGCAACTCTGAATGTATTTTTCCAGCACCGTGTGAGATGGCCCTCCTGATGTCAGGGTGTGTGTGTGTGTGTGTGTGTGTGTGTGTGTGTACACGTCTCCCGAAGCACTGCGGCAGCAGGCTGTGATTGATGGTGTGTGTTGGAGCTGGAGTCACAGTCATGGCTGAGAGACTTCTTATTCTGCTGAGAGCAGCACTATCACACACACACACACACGCGCCCGCTCACAAGCGCACGACCAGCCAGTCTCCCCCCTCATATTCGTACCCCCCCCCCCCCGTTCTATTGTTCTCCACGTCCTTCTCGCTCTCCTTTTCCGTTCTACCTTTCTCCTCCATCTCTCCTTTATTCTTTCCTTTTGTTTCTTTTCTTTACATTTCCTTCTCTCCCTTTCTTTTACCCTCTTTCTCCCTGGTTCTCTCCTTTACCCTCCTACTCTTTTTCTCTCTCTCCCTCTTATCCTCATTCTGTCGCTCAGTGCACTATGTATCTGTACCCTTCTCTTCCTCCATTTGCTCTCTTCTCTCTCTCTCTCTTTGTCCTGCCTTCTCTCTCATAGTATGCATCTGTTCCCCCTTCTCCCCCCCTCCTCTCTTTCTCTGCAGTAAAGGCACACTGAGTAGTTCTGAGTACCACAGGGACATCAGCTCCACCCCAATCAACCCCGACCCTCCCTCCCTCCCTCCCCCTCCCTCCCTCCCTCCCTCCCTCCCTCCCTCCCTCCGGTGTTCAGCTCCAAGACAGTACCTACAAGTAAAGCGCCATGCACCTCCGTGAACTATAAGTTCTCTCTTCCATCCTATTCTAACTCATGTTTTCTGTTCCCTCTTTCCTGTACCTTTCTAAATACGACGCGTTTCCCCTCTTCTCTCCTTTCTTCTTCTATATTGCCAGGCATTTCTTCAGTCTCTCCCCTCTAATCCCTCTTTCCGTCTCCTCCATGCTTCGCTCCTCCTCTCTTCCACCCCTCTGTCATCTCCCATCCCCTCTCCTCTGTCCCTCTATCGTCTTCCCTCCCTCTCTTCCTTTTCCTCTCCCATCCCTCCGTCCTCTCCTCCTCCGTACCTTCCGGAAGACGAAAGGTTCTTCGTTGTAGGCGGGGTTCAGGCCATTGTTCATCACCATGCGCGTGCGGAACTCTTTGCGGATGGTGTCCGTGGGCAACCCGTACATGTCCACCTCCACGTAGGTCCCAATCTTCTTATCAGACAGGAACTGACCAGAGAACACCTGGGAGCATACACATCCAAGTCAAACAACAATACAATACAATACAATACATCTTCTAAAAAAATGTGTTTCACTTTTTGGGCTATTCATTTTTTTTCACACAAGCGAGATTCAGGTTTCTATAATCTTCCCAGCACATCTATTTCTTCTCTTGGATTCTTCTTTATATTGTGATTGTGTGCAGATAAACTACAACAAACGCCAACTACCTCCATCTCCCTCTATGTCCTGTGAACTTTGAACCCCTAACCTCATACCTGTACACTGCAGGTAGCAGCAATGACCCCGTCCACAGGTGTCTCTGAGAAGGGGTCAAACATCCTGTCTGAGCGACGCATGAAGTCTGGCTTCAACAGATACCTGGTGGAAGAGAGCGGAGGGGACGGTGGCCAAGCAGGGTCAAAACACAAACTCTGGACTCTACGTTTAAACACTTTCTGTAACGCGCTAGTAGAGTGTTTCCAAGTGTGTGTGGTACAAGAGCCACATCTAAATTGTGTTGTAGAGACAGCCTGATGCATAGCTAGAGGAACAGATAGGTGGTTGTACCAATGAGTACAACAGTGATCATTAGTGCGATATCGTTTGCATTAGTGCTCACACGGTTACAGTGAGTTAGCCCGAATCCGGATGACGGGATCCTAGCCTGCGTGTTCGGGAGTTGGGTTAGGACGGGAGACGCATTAGGAGAGACTGTATGTGTGTGTTAGAGAGAGAGAGAGAGAGAGAGAGAGAGAGAAGGCTCAATATTACATGTATAGTGTGCGTAGGAATCTGACAATAGTTAAGGCGGAGAGTGGCATTAGAAGAAGCATTAAGAGATAGGGGTGTGTGTGTGTGTGTGTGTGACATTAGTTCAGGGTGAGAGTGGCATTAGAAGCACATTAAGAGATAGGGGTGTTGCTGTCATTACTGATCTCCTCCCATATGAAATATCTGACATGAGGGGTGAAAGCCTAGCCCCAGGGCAGAGGCAGAGAGAGAGGAGAGAGAGAGAACGGAGAGAGAAAGGAGAGAGGGACAGAAAGGACAAGAGGAGGAAAGCGGGGAGCCCCATCAGTGAGATAGTGGCATAGCGAGAGGAGCGCCAGCTCCTGCCATCTGATTGGCTCTGAGGAGGACGGTAGCTACGATCGCCGCTGGCGGCGACTAATGAGATGCGACACGCTTTAATTGATGAGCTTTCAGAGAGGAGAGAAAGGGAAAGGAGGGAGGAAAGGAGCGAGGAACGGCAGTAACACCTACCCACAGGATCCATTGTACTCATACTTTCCCTGGTTCAACTGCATGGCCAGATCTGAGACAGGAGAGAGAGAGAGACAGGAGACAGGAGAGAGAGAGAGAGAGAGTCTGTTTTTGGAGCTATTACAATGGAAATCACAGACGCACACAGTCACGTGCGGAAATCACAGACACACACACTCTTCTTGAAGCGGACACACACGTTACGGCAACACAGACGACATTTTTTCAGGTCGATTCAATTCATTTGTGACATGTTGATTTCTTCAACCACTATGTTGCTGTTGCAAATCCCAGAGGGAGAGAGAAGAGAGGAGGGTTTTCCACCTCACTGCCATCTCTTCTCCCTCTCCCCCCCCGGCACTCAGCCCCCTCCAGCCCTACACATGCCCACTCACAGGGGGCCATATGTTCCAACCCCAATGCCCTCAGACATGGGGCAGCATCTGCTAACTACAGATGCTTGAATGTGTGTGTGTGTGTCAGTGAGAGACGGAGAGAGAAAGAGAGAGAGAGAGAGAGAGTAAGAGAGAGACAGAGAAAGAGAGACAAAGAAAGAGAGAGAGAGAGCGAGACAGAGAGAGAGAGAAAGAGAGAGGGAGAGAGAGTGAGACAGAGAGAGAGAGAGAGAGAGTGTGTCTGTGAGAGCATGTGTGTTGTAGGGGGTAAAATGACTCACCATGAACAGGAAGCAAACACTACCTAGGGCTTGTGTGTGTCTGTGTGTGTGTGTGTGCGCTCGTGCGTTGCATCCCTCATCCCTCGGATTGACAGCGGCATAGGGTTATGCGAGTTGGCGTGTGTCGCATGTGAATCTGCGTCCGTGTTGTATTTACAGTATGAGCCTGTCTGCGCGGTGGGGTTAACATGCTCCAGTACAGTACCTGGGGTCTGGTAGTTAAGGGAGACCATCTGGCAGCCTGCGTTCCAGAAGATCTGAGGCATGTAATTACTGGAGTCCACCCTGCCTCCTTTAGGATAGATCCGGCTCATCTGACGCTTGTTGTAGCTGGACGCCGATGTTCGGGAACATAACGCAGATATAGTGCGGGGGCGCTTGTCCATGTGCGAGTGGAAGTTGCGTGAGTGTATGTATGGTGTGTGTTCTGTCGGGTTGCACAGTACATACACCACCTGAGGTCTGGATGTTGAAACAGTGGTCTGTGTGTGTGTGTGTGTGTGTGTGTAGCGAGTTGAACAGACCACAGGCCTATTTTTAGAAGGTAACAGCTTGGGTCCTGCATTCCCACTGGAATGTGTGTGTGTGTGTATTCCCCATTCCAAAAGGCACATCGGTCTCTCCCAGAGGAACTTGAGCAGTTTTTCCACAGATGGAGACTTTAAAACAAACAAAGTGTAAGTACGGGATAGTCTGGCCCTCCCTGTCATGGCTCATATCTGTGTGACCTAAAACTGCTACATCACTTCAGATCTGGTCCAGGGAACCCACTATAGATACTGGTTTTGTTGCGGTCTAGAAAAATCAAAGGAGTCAGTTGATTTTAATGCAGTCATTCATTAAGATAAATAGTAGCATGGCGGACTATGGGCCACTACTTTACAGGTCAGGAAATATTGGACCAATGTATTTTTGGGATCATTTATTTTTTGATGTTTTAATGTTTCTTGGTTGTGTCTGCGTTGTCTGGGGGTATTCGCATGCTGTGTGAGTGTTGACACTGGACCAAAGGATACTTGACAAACTCGATGGCGTTGGTCTTCAGATAACCCAGACCCACTGACTCATTAAACGACGACATGTTGTGGTGGATGTTCCTCTCTGGAGGGAGAAGAGAAAGTAGAGTTACAATGAGAGTGAAGAGAGGGAGAGAGAGAGAGAGGGCGAGAAAGAGAGAGGGCGAGAGAGAGAGAGGGCGAGAGAGAGCGAGAGGGCAAGAGAGCGAGAGGGCAAGAGAGCGAGAGGGCGAGAGAGCGAGAGAGAGAGAGAGAGAGAGAGAGAGAGAGAGAGAGCGAGAGCGCATCTGATATCTCTGACACATCCAAAAGTTTACCCACTACGCACAACTCTGAGGTTGCAAGCGCCATACTCCAACTAACCAGCATAGTTCTGGAAGTTCTACAAAAAGCTTTAAGTTGACCATAGCAAAACACACAAAACCAATTGATTCAGCATAACCCGAAATTGGAGACTACCTTCTGCGACGTCGAAGCTCTGGAACTTGACAGGCTGTGCGTAGTTAACCATGGCGGAGAGGTAGGGGTGGATGTTGGTGGTGGCTCCTACGTACGTGTACGAGGCTATCAGAGCCTCCTCGTCATCCGTCGTCTCCCCAGTCTACACAGGAGCAGAAAACACACTGTCGTTTTACACGGAACACACATCTCTGTTGTCTCCCAGTCCCCACTATGTACACAGAGAAGCCTCGAGTCTGAATAAAAGTAAAGTCATTATAAAGCACAAAGTTAGTTACACTCTCGTTATCGATATATACATTCCCTGTCCAGAGAAAGAGCTTTACAAGAGCTACAGGTCAGAGAGAAGGCTATACGCTCAACGGTAGGGAGAGGTTAGTAAAGAGAGAAAGAGCAGCTGAACCGACGCCCATACCTTCTTGTTGTTGTTATCCTCAGAAGCCTCGGAGATGTCTGTGGCGTCTGTAGCTTCTGTGGCCTCAGACATCTCTGTTGGATCCTCCTCCACCACCTGAACAATAGTCAACTGTAAACGATGGTGAAATATACTGTACCATGTGTGACACATACTTGTTTACTGTTCTATTCATGCTGGTAACCGGTTTATCATAGCAATAAGGCACCTTGGGGTTGGTGGTATATGGTATACTCCACTTCGCGTCGTGCGTACGAACAGCACTTAGCCGTGGCATATTATCTAATATACCACGCCGCTTCAGACCTCATTGCTTAAATATACAGTGCCTTCAGAAAGTATTCACATCCCCTGACTTTTTCCAGGTTTTGTTGTGTTACAGCCTGAATATAACATTTATTCAATTTAGATTTTGTGTCACTGATCTACAGATAATACCCCATAATGTCAAAGTGGATAACAAAAATAATATATATACATACAGTACAAATGTGCCTTGAATTCAAAATAAATCACTGACAGTGTCACCAGCAAAGCACGCCTCCTTTTCCATGCTTCACGGTGGGACCCACAGATGCGGATAATCCGTTTACCTACTCTGGGTCTCACATAGAAAATCTCAAAGGACAGATTTCCACTGGTCTAATGTCCATTTCTCGTGTTTCTTGGCCCAAGCCATCTCTTATTCTTATTGGTGTCCTTTAGTAGTGGTTTCTTTGCAGAAATTCGACCATGAGGACTGATTCACGCAGTCTCCTCTGAACAGTTGATGTTGAGATGTGTCTGTTACTTGAACTCTGTGAAGCATTTATTTGGGCTGCAATTTCTGAGGCTGGTAACTAATGTACTCATCCTCTGCAGCAGAGTTTTAACTCTGGGTCTTCCTTTCCTGTTGTGGTCCTCATGAGAGCCAGTTTCATCATAGCGCTTGATGGTTTTTGCGACTGCACTTGAAGAAACTTTCAAAGTTCTTGACATTTTCTGGATTGACCTACCTTCATGTCTTAAAGTAATGATGGACTGTCGTTTCTCTTTGCTTATTTGAAATGTTCTTTCCATAATATGGATTTGGTCGTTTACCAAATAGGGCTATCTTCTGTATTCCACCCCTACCCTGTCACAACACAACTGACTGGCTCAAACACATTAACCTGATATGGATGGGGGCAGTATTTTCACGGCCGGATGAAAAAATGTACCCGATTTAAACTGGTTACTACTCTTGCCCAGAAACGAGAATATGCATATTATTAGTAGATTTGGATTGAAAACACTCTGAAGTTTCTAAAACTGTTTGAATGGTGTCTGTGAGTATAACAGAACTCATATGGCAGGCAAAAACCTGAGAAAAATTCAACCAGGAAGTGTAGGATCTGAGAAATGTAGTTCTTCTTTCTAGACCCTTTCGAAACTACAGTATCTGTGCTGTCACGTTGCACTTTCTAAGGCTTCCATTGGCTGTCTAAAGCCTTCAGAAAGTGTTTTGAGCATTCCCCTGTCACTGGGCAGAGTATAGTAGCTCAGTTTCTGAGTGGACTGCCTGGGGACAAAGAGATTGGATGTGCACGTTCCCGCGAGCACGCGGTTTTTTCTTTTCCTCCTTGAATGAATACACTATTGTCCGGTTGGAATATTAGCGCAATTTTACGTTAAAAATACCATAAAAATTGATTTTAAACAGCGTTTGACATGCTTCTAAGTACGGTAATGGAACATTTTTACTTTTTGTGTCTCGAAATGCGCTCGCGCGTTACCCTTTGGATAGTGACCTGAACGCACGAACAAAACGGAGGTATTTGGACATAACTATGCATTATTTCGAACAAAAAAAACATTTATTGTGGAAGTAGCAGTCCTGGGAGTGCATTCTGACGAAGATCAGCAAAGGTAATACAATATTTCTAATACTAATTCTGAGTTTAGTTTGCGCCGAACTTGGTGGGTGTCTGAATATGGTGAGCTATGTACTCAGAATATTGAAAAATGTGCTTTTGCCGAAAAGCTATTTTAAAATATGACACAGCGATTGCATAAAGGAGTTCTGTATCTATAATTCTTAAAATAATTGTTATGTATTTTGTCAACGTTTATGATGAGTATTTTTGTAAATTCACCGGAAGTTTTTGGTGGGAATACATTTTCTGAACATCATGTAAAAAGCTGATTTTGCATATAAATATGAACTTGATTGAACAAAACATACATGTATTGTATAACATAATGTCCTAAGAGTGTCATCTGATGAAGATCAAAGGTTAGTGCTTCATTTAGCTGTGTTTTGGATTTTATTGACATATATGCTTGCTTGGAAAATGGCTGTGTGATTATTTTTGTCTATGTACTCTCCTAACATAATCTAATGTTTTGCTTTCGCTGTAAAGCCTTTTTGAAATCGGACAACGTGGTTGGATTCAGGAGAGGTTTATCTTTCAAATGGTGTAAAATAGTTGTATGTTTGAAAAAATTGAAATTATTGGATTTTTGAGGTTTTTGTACTTCGCGCCATGCAATCCCATTGGCTGTTGGGTAGGGGTTCCGCTGGCGGAACGCCTAGATGTAAGATTAAGGATTAACTTTTAAGAAGGGACACCTGTTAATTGAAATGCATCCAGGTAACTACCTCATGAAGCATGAAGTGTCAGTGTCTCCTGATCCCTCCTGTCTCAGCCTCCAGTATTTATGCTGCAGTAGTATGTGTGTCGGGGGGCTAGGGTCAGTCTGTTACATCTGGAGTATTTCTCTTGTCTTATCCGGTGTCCTGTGTGAATTTAAATATGCTCTCTCTAATTCTCTCTTTCTTTCTTTCTCTCGGAGGACCTGAGCCCTAGGACCATGCCTCAGGACTACCTGGCATGATGACTCCTTGCTGTCCCCAGTCCACCTGGCCGTGCTGCTGCTCCAGTTTCAACTGTTCTGCCTGCGGCTATGGAACCCTGACCTGTTCACCGGACGTGCTTGTTGCACCCTCGACAACTACTATGATTATTATTATTTGACCATGCTGGTCATTTATGAATATTTTAACATCTTGACCATGTTCTGTTATAATATCCACCTGGCACAGCCAGAAGAGGACTGGCCACCCCTCATAGCCTGGTTCCTCTCTAGGTTTCTTCCTAGGTTTTTGGCCTTTCTAGGGAGTTTTTCCTAGGGAGTTTTTCCTAGCCACCGTGCTTCTTTCACATGCATTGCTTGCTGTTTGGGGTTTTAGGCTGGGTTTCTGTACAGCACTTTGAGATATCAGCTGATGTACGAAGGGCTATATAAATAAATTTGATTTTGATGTCATAGTTTTGATGTCTTCAACATTATTCTACAATGTAGAAAATAGTAAAAATAAAGAAAAATCCTGGAATGAGTAGGTGTGTCCAAACGTTTGACTGGTACTGTATATCTTTTACAAATTCATAAAAAATGTACCGCTCAGGGATTTCACCATGAGGCCAATGACATTTGTAAGTGACCCCAAACTTTTGAACGGTAGTGTATAAACTGGAGTTACTTACCAAGACGACATTGAATGTTCCTGAGTGACCTAGTTACAGTTTTGACTTAAATCTGCTTGAAAATATATAGCAAGACTTGAAAATGGCTGTCTAGCAATGATCAACAACCAACTTGACAGAGCTTGAAGAATGTAAAAAAGAATAATGGGCAAATATTGTACAACACAGGTTTGAAAAGTTCTTAAGAGACTTTAGCCAGAAAGACTCACAGCTGTAATCACTGCCAAAGGTGATTCTAACATTTATTGACTCAGGGGGTTGAATACTTATCTACCGTAATTTCCGGACTATTGAGCGCACCTGAATATAAGCCGCACCCACTGAATTAAATTGTTTTATTTATTTTGAACATAAATAAGCCGCACATGTCTATAAGCCGCAGGTGCCTACCGGTACATTGAAACAAATGAACTTTACACAGGCTTTAATGAAACACGGCTTGTAACAAAAAGAAATAGGCTTTAACGAAACACGGCTTGTAACAAAAATAAATAGGCTTTAACGAAACACGGCTTGCAACAAAAATAAATGGCTCATAGGTTACAAAGTCTTACCTAAAAACACAAATTCTATTCACAAAATGTCTACCTTTTTGATGCTGTTGTCCCTCTCCTTCTCCTCTCCGTCTTTGTTCACACTGACGCTGACACTGTCACTGATACTGACACTGGTGCTGAGGCTGTTCTCTTCACTAGGCTCCTCTGATGTACCCGTCTTCAAGTCAGGAATCACATCCTTCACATCACCAAGAGCTACAGAAACACACAGTTACCCTCCAACACACACCGTTCAAAACAGCCCCCCCCCCCAGCTTGAGGCGAAAACATTTTAGTTGCCCCCCCTCTGGGTGGCAGAGAGAAAAATGTGAAGCTTTAAAGTGAATGTCCTGCAATTCTACACATTTTGCCATGACTTATGCCACGTTCATATAATATCTGAATGGGGTCACCCTGGAGGTCAGGGCCACTGGGTTCGTGCCTTGCGTGCCTGGTCAGTAATTCAACCATGATTACTAGAAGGTTTAGATAGCTGGCGAGACTGAAAAAAATTGCTTACAATCTATAAAATGTTAGCTGACGTGAGCTAATTGAGTGACTGTCAGTGACTGACATAACAGAAATGCTGCTGATGCACTAACACATTTCAAAATTGCACACTGTGTATTCTGCTATCCTAACCAACGGTAAGCTGAGACCCCCGGTGACTTCCTAAGCGGCAGCTTATGTCGCTTATGTCTACACACTTAGAAAAGAAGGGTTCCAAAATGGTTCTTCAGCTATCTCCATAGGAAAACTCTTTTTGGTTCCAGGTTCGAACCCTTTTGGGTTCCATGTAAAACCCTCTGTGGAAAGGGTTCTATATACAACCCGAAAGGTTTCTACCTGGAACCAAAAAGGGTTCTTCAAAGGGTTCTCCTATGGGGACAGCCGAAGTACCCTTCAGTTTGTAGACAGTTCCTTTTTTTCTAAGTGTAGAAACAGCACTGGTCACAAAGACACACACATCTACTCCAGTCAACCGATTCAAATTGCCTAAATATCTCAGCATCCAAAGTGACTACACACCAGCACAAAAAGGAGAAGAACAGGCGTACACAAACGTAAATATCTGCACACGCACACACACTCACCGTTCTCCACATCTTCCTCTGTCTCTGCTCCTAGTAAGATGGCTGGTGTGTTGGTCTCTCCTGCCTCCATGTGCTTCTTAAAAGACTCTAACTGCTCTGCAGAACACACACACACACACAACAACACAAGTCAACATAGTGTAAGTAAATCAAAAAACAACATACAGAATGACTCAAAACAGGCAGGTCCAGCAGTAGCAACATCTGTGTGAAACTAAGGGATATGAAATGAATCTTTGAATAAAGTTAACAGTCATGTGAAAAGACAAGACTGTCAACGTACTCTGTTCCACCTCGGGTTTCAAGCGTTTGTTTTTGATGAGGATTTTGCGTTTGAGATCGTTGGGAGAAGGCAAGGGACGACCCGCTTCAACCTGGCAACAGCAGCAAACATTACGTTTTTTAAATAAAACGGCTCAAGACATTTACAGTAAACGGTTCATTTTTTTTATAGCATGGAAATATTACATCCACATTCTTTACTATGTCCAGTCATCATCAAAATGTCAGACACGGTAGAGATACAGACACTGTAGATAAGAAACAGACAGGTATAGATATACAGTATTCTAGAAGGTGGACTCACAGGGAATCCCTCAAGAGGATGCCTCAGTAGGTATTCTCCAAAGATCTCCTCACAATAACGAGCCATCTTGTACTGCTGGGGTTTACTGAAACACACAGGATTTTGTTGTTGTTGTTGTTGTCGCCATTAAATCAAATGCAATAATAGTTACATGTCATTTCGATCAGATGTACAGGAATAAATAATAACCTTGTTATGTGTAAAATTGTCAAAATGATTGTGGATCCTTGTGAAATGCTAACGCACGCGATCAAACACTTGCATCAAGACATTTGCATTGACATTTGAGTCACTTAGCAGACGCTCTTATCCAGAGCGACTTACAGTTGGTGCGTTCATCTTAAGAGAGCTAGCTAGGTGAGACAACCACATATCACAGCCATAGTAGGTCAATATTCCCCTCAATATAGTTATCAGCAAAGGCTGTGCTGGTAAGAAAAGACAAGTGTGAGTGTTAGTTCCCTATTTTCCCTCTTGCACAGGAATAAATAATAACATTGTCGTGTACAAAGTTGTCAAAAAATATTCTGGATCATTGTGAAATCCTACCTGCAGTGGTTTTCAAATGACAGGATCACGGGATACTCAGACGTCACAAAGGCTGTTTCCCTGATGGCTGAGATCACATCCTTTTTGAGGGGGGGGGGGAAACAGCAACATGGGGATTGATGTTAAAAAAAAAAATCACCCTGGATCCATTATTTATCATTCTCCTTAAGTCTCTCTGGAGGTGAGTGTCTGATCAATAACCGCAGTGAAACTTCCAATGGGAGCTGCAGGTTGCAATCAGATGCAGTATCAATCTATCAACACAAGAGGGCAGACTTGCCACACGCAATGAACACAACGTTCTGACTAATCGTCTTCATTCTTTGAGTGAGCGTGAATGTGAGTGTGTGTGTGTGTGTGTACCTTGAAGAGGATGTCAGTACACATGGCCTTGCCGTGAGTGATGATAGGTTCCTGGTCTTCTCCTTTCCCATCCCAGCAGTCCAGCTCTACACACCTGACACAAATACAAAAACAGTTTACACACTTTGCATAAAACACATGCGCACACACACACACCCCTCCACCCCTACCTGCAGCCGGAGAGCAGCACCTGTCTGTACATCTCCACGGAGGACTTCCCTCCGAACTGCCTCCCGTTCAGGTAGGTGTTGTGGGACGAGGCAATGAAGTAGTGGGCCAGTGGCTGCTCCATGTCCTGGTACAGCTCCAGACAGTCCAGGAACACCGGGGCATTCTCATCTGACATCAGGTACCTGCAGAAGCCATCGCTGGACATACGGCCTGGGGGGAGAGGAGGAGGAGCAGAGGGGGAGGGGGGAGTAAGAGAGTGTCTCAGAGTGTGTGTTTAACATTAGTTTTTCCTCAACTCTCACACAACCAAACATGCGGGCCCATTAGTATGAGGGCGGTGTGCTCTTCTGTTATTCACCAGAAGAGGGCAGCAGTGCTCTTCCCTCTCTCTCTCTCTCCATCCATCCCACTCTCTCACCTTTCTTCTTGAGGTCGGGGTCTCGCTCGTACTTCTCGATGATCTGCATGGCTCGTTTAGGGTCGTAGAAGGGGAACAGGATCTCATTTAGCCGCGGGTCGCGCTGGTTCTGGAGAACGCAATGATACACAAGACCGTCTCACTCACAAGCACACACACACACACACGTCACTGCACACTAAGAACATTGGGACCCATTCCTAACTTGAGAAATGGGCATGTAAGTCGAGCTTCTGCGCAGATCTACCCATGAAAACTAATGCCTGACTTCGGCAAAACTTTGCAGAAACGCGTTCATGGTTTTAAGCTACGTTCGAGAAACTTTACGCGCACAAGTCATGTGACCAACTGAGTTGAACCCGGTGTCTTCTGCGTGCCATAAATCCATTTTTTCCCGCTGATCTAATTAGCTCGTGAAGCTAACGCCAGTTTTCAGGTCTTACGCAAAGGGGTTAAGGTACACATCATGTGAGGGTTGCTTTAACAAACCACCTCTGTTTAATTTCTCAGGTTAGGATCGGGACCATTAGGACAAGAGACAGCAATTAAAACACACACACACACACACACACAGCTGACGCTTACAAACAAATGCGGGCTGACACAGTGACAATGGATATAGTACTATCCGGTACAAACACCACTTTCATTTGTGGGTGGTGAAATGAAAACCAAAAAGCCAGTTACTGGTACAGAGCTACTGCAATGAGGTGGGGAGAAGAGGTGTGTGTGTGTGCTAGTCAGAAGTAGGGAGCTAACGTGTGTGGTCTTACAAGAAGAGAGACATGACAACACCACTGGCCACTAAAGCAGGAGGGAACACATTTTTCAGAGCCTTTGTACTACTGGGGATCCACTTCAGCATTGCACACAGAGAAAGAGAAGCGGGCACACGTACAGAAGATAGAAGTGGAAGCAGGTAAGTTTTTCAGCCAAAGCAGAGACAACTAGCAGACAGACAGACAAACAGGCAGCGAGGAACAGGCAAGATGGCCGAACAGGGAGCCCCTCCTTCCCCAGGTCGCCAGGGTTACACAATCAGTCACAAGTATGCGGGGGGTGGTGAGAAATAGGTTGGGGATGGGAGGCGTGCAGCTTAGAGGGTCAGGATGAAGTTATCCCTAGACAATGATTTAAGGTCAGTTTTACATTGTTATCCCCCCCAAATGTTAACTGATCCTAGATCTGTGCCTAAGGGCAACTTCTACCCTATGCCAGGTGAGAGGGGAGGGATCAAGCACTCACACAGTGAAGTTAATGAATGATAAAGAGCTTACTTCATTCAGAAATCTGACTAACTGGTCTACGTTTAAAAAATCACTTTTGTCCCCATTGCTGCAAAGGAATTCATTAGAAAGACAAAATGTTAGGATTCTTAAAACCCTCTCAGTCAGTCAGTAACTAGAAAGCAGAATTCTTTTTTTTTTTAAGGGTAAAAATAGAGCACTGTCATGTTACACTTTCACAAGAACATTCTAGAACATGTTAACATCACCACTGGTCAAACATTTAAGAACCATTGAGTTAGTTTAAAACAAAGGTGTTAATGTGTCCCGGATTAAGCAGATTAGGTTGACCGGGGGTTATTAGTAGAGCAGCTGCAGACTAAGACATTTCATCTCTCAACAAAACACCAACATAAAGTGCATCGGGGAAGTATTCAGAGCAATTGACTTTTCCACATTTTGTTATGTTACAGCCTTGTTCTAAAATGGAGGGGCAAAAAAAGAATCCTCATTAATCTACACACTATACCACATAATGGCAAAGCAAATAACAGTTTATTTGAATTTTTTACAGATGTATTAAAAAAATATATATATCACATTCAGACCCTTTACTCAGTACTTTGTTGAAGCATCTTTGTGGGCGATTATAGCCTTGAGTCTTCTTCGGTATGACGCTACAAGCTTGACACACCCTGTATTTGGGGACTTTCTCCCATTCTTGTCTGCAGATCCTCTCAAGCTCTGTCAGATTGGATGGGGAGCGTCGCTGCACAGTTACTTTCAGGTCTCTCCAGAGATGTTCGTTTGGGTTCTGGCTGGACAACTCCAAGGACATTCAGAGACTTGTCCCGAAGCCACTCCTGCGTTGTCTTGGCTGTGTGCTTAGGGTCGTTCTCCTGTTGGAAGGTGAACCTTCGCCCCACTTAGAGCTCCTGAGTGCTCTGGAGCAGGTTTTCATCGAGGATCTCTCTGTAGCTTGCTCTGTTAATCTTTCCCTTCATCCTGACTAGTCTCCCAGTCCCTGCCGCTGAAAAACATCCCCACAGCATGATGCTACCACCACCATGCTTCACCGTAGGGATGGTGCCATGTTTCCTACAGACGTGACGCTTGGCATTCAGGCCAAAGACTTCAATCTTGGTTTCATCAGACCAGAGAATCTTGTTTCTCATGGTCCGAGAGTCCTTTAAGTGCCATTTGGCAAACTCCAAGCGGGCTGTCATGTGCCTTTTATTGAGGAGTGGCTTCCGTCTGGCCACTCTACCATAAAGGCCTGATTGGTGGAGTGCTGCAGAGATGGTTGTCCTTCTGTAAGGTTCTCTCATCTCCACAGTGGAACTCTGGAGCTCTGTCAGAGTGACCATTGAGTTCTTGGTCACTGCTCTGACATGCACTGTCAACTGTGGGACCTTATGTAGACAGGTGTGTGCTTTTCCAAATCATGTCCAATCAACTGAACTATCCACAGGTGGACTCCAATCAAGTTGTATAAACATCTCAAGGAGGATCAATGGAAACAGGATGCACTTGAGCTCAATTTTGAGTCTCATAGCAAAGGGTCTAAATACTTATGTAAATAAGGTATTTCCTTTAAAAAAAAAAGTGCTTTGTCATTATGGGGTATTGTGAGTAGATTGATGAGGACATTTTTTTATTTAATCCATTTTAGAATAAGACTGTAACGTAACAACATTTCAAAAAAGGGAAGGGGTCTTAATACTTTCCAAATGCACTGTAGAACAACACTCTCTCTCTCTCCTGTCATTCACATAAACAGTATATTTACTACAGTTATCAACCCAAACTGTTACTAAATACTAGAGGTCGACCAATTAATCAAAAGGGCCGATTAATTAGGGCCGATTTCAAGTTTTCATAACAATCGGTAATCGGTATTTTTGGACACCGATTTGCCGTTTAAAAAAAACAACAATTTAAAACCTTTATTTAACTAGGCAAGTCAGTTAAGAACACATTCTTATTTTCACTGACAGCCTAGGAACGGTGGGTTAGCTGCCTTGTTCAGGGTCAGAGCGACAGATTTTTACCTTGTCAGCTTTAGGATTCAATCTTGCAACCTTACGGTTAACTAGTCCAACGCTCTAACCACCTGCTTTACATTGCACTCCACGAGGAGCCTGCCTGTTATGCGAATGCAGTAAGAAGCCAAGGTAAGTTGCTAGCTAGCATTAAACTTATCTTATAAAAAACAATCAATCAATCATAATCACTAGTTAACTACACATGGTTGAGGATATTACTAGTTTATCTAGCCTGTCCTGTGTTGCATATAATCGATGCGGTGCGCATTTGCGAAAAAGGACTGTCATTGCTCCAACGTGTACCTAACCATAAACATCTATGTCTTTCTTAAAATCAATACACAAGTATACTGCTCAAAAAAATAAAGGGAACACTTAAACAACACATCCTAGATCTGAATGAAAGAAATAATCTTATTAAATACTTTTTTCTTTCCATTGTTGAATGTGCTGACAACAAAATCACACAAAAATAATCAATGGAAATCCAATTTATCAACCCATGGAGGTCTGGATTTGGAGTCACACTCAAAATTAAAGTGGAAAACCACACTACAGGCTGATCCAACTTTGATGTAATGTCCTTAAAACAAGTCAAAATGAGGCTCAGTAGTGTGTGTGGCCTCCACGTGCCTGTATGATCTCCCTACAACGTCTGGGCATGCTCCTGATGAGGTGGCGGATGGTCTCCTGAGGGATCTCCTCCCAGACCTGGACTAAAGCATCCGCCAACTCCTGGACAGTCACTGGTGCAACGTGGCGTTGGTGGATGGAGCGAGACATGATGTCCCAGATGTGCTCAATTGGATTCAGGTTAGGGAAACGGGCGGGCCAGTCCATAGCATTAATGCCTTCCTCTTGCAGGAACTGCTGACACACTCCAGCCACATGAGGTCTAGCATTGTCTTGCATTAGGAGGAACCCAGGGCCAACCGCACCAGCATATGGTCTCACAAGGGGTCTGAGGATCTCATCTCGGTACCTAATGGCAGTCAGGCTACCTCTGGCGAGCACATGGAGGGCTGTGCGGCCCCCCAAAGAAATTCCACCTCACACCATGACTGACCCACCGCCAAACCGGTCATGCTGGAGGATGTTGCAGGCAGCAGAACGTTCTCCACGGCGTCTCCAGACTCTGTCACGTCTGTCACGTGCTCAGTGTGAACCTGCTTTCATCTGTGAAGAGCACAGGGCGCCAGTGGCGAATTTGCCAATCTTGGTGTTCTCTGGCAAATTCCAAACGTCCTGCACGGTGTTGGGCTGTAAGCACAACCCCCGCCTGTGGACGTCGGGCCCTCATACCACCCTCATGGAGTCTGTTTCTGACCGTTTGAGCAGACACATGCACATTTGTGGCCTGCTGGAGGTCATGTTGCAGGGCTCTGGCAGTGCTCCTCCTGCTCCTCCTTGCACAAAGGTGGAGGTAGTGGTCCTGCTGCTGGGTTGTTGCCCTCCAACGGCCTCCTCCACGTCTCCTGATGTACTGGCCTGTCTCCTGGTAGCGCCTCCATGCTCTGGACACTACGCTGACAGACACAGCAAACCTTCTTGCCACAGCTCGCATTGATGTGCCATCCTGGATGAGCTGCACTACCTGAGCCACTTGTGTGGGTTGTAGACTCCGTCTCATGCTACCACTAGAGCGAAAGCACCGCCAGCATTCAAAAGTGACCAAAACATCAGCCAGGAAGCATAGGAACTGAGAAGTGGTCTGTGGTCCCCACCTGGGGGGGTCTTGCTAATTGCCTATAATTTCCACCTGTTGTCTATTCCATTTGCACAACAGCATGTGAAATGTATTGTCAATCAGTGTTGCATCCTAAGTGGACAGTTTGATTTCACAGAAGTGTGATTGACTTGGAGTTACATTGTGTTGTTTAAGTGTTCCCTTTATTTTTTTGAGCAGTGTATATATTTTTAAACCTGCATATTTAGTTAATATTGCCTGCTAACATGAATTTATTTTAACTAGGGAAAATGTGTCACTTCTCTTGCAACAGAGTCAGGGTATGTGCAGCAGTTTGGGCCACCTGGCTTGTTGCGAACTGTGTGAAGACTATTTCTTCCTAACAAAGACAGCCGACTTCGCCAAACGGGGGATGATTTAACAAAAGCGCATTTGCGAAAAAAGCACAATCATTGCACGACTGTACCTAACCATAAACATCAATGCCTTTCTTAAAATCAATACACAGAAGTATATATTTTTAAACCTGCATATTAAGCTAAAAGAAATACAGGTTAGCAGGCAATATTAACCAGGTGAAATTGTGTCAGTTCTCTTGCGTTCATTGCACGCAGAGTCAGGGTATATGCAATAGTTTGGGCCGCCTGGCTCGTTGCGAACTAATTTGCCAGAATTTTACGTAATTATGACATAACATTGAAGGTTGTGCAATGTAACAGGAATATTTAGACTTAGGGATGCCACCCGTTAGATAAAATACGGAACGGTTCCGTATTTCACTGAAATAATAAACTTTTCGTTTTCGAGATGATAGTTTCCGGATTCGACTATATTAATGACCTAAGGCTCGTATTTCTGTGTGTATTATATTATAATTAAGTCTACGATTTGATAGAGCAGTCTGACTGAGCGGTGGTAGGCACCAGCAGGCTCGTAAGCATTCATTCAAACAGCACTTTCATGCGTTTTGCACGCAGCTCTTCGCAATGCTTCAAGCATCGTGCTGTTTATGACTTCAAGCCTATCAACTCACGAGATTAGGCTGGTGTAACCAATGTGAAATGGCTAGCTAGTTAGCGGGGTGCGCGCTAATAGCGTTTCAAACGTCACTCGCTCTGAGACTTGGAGTAGTTGTTCCCCTTGCTCTGCATGGGTAACGCTGCTTCGAGGGTGGCTGTTGTCGATGTGTTCCTGGTTCGAGCCCAGGTAGGAGCGAGGAGAGGGACGGAAGCTATACTGTTACACTGGCAATACTAAAGTGCCTATAAGAACATCCAATAGTCAAAGGTATATGAAATACAAATCGTATAGAGAGAAATAGTCCTATAATTCCTATAATAAATACAAGATAAAACTTCTAACCTGGGAATATTGAAGACTCATGTTAAAAGGAACCACCAGCTTTCATATGTTCCCATGTTCTGAGCAAGGAACTTAAACGTTAGCTTTCTTACATGGCACATATTGCACTTTTACTTTCTTCTCCAACACTTTGTTTTTGTATTATTTAAACCAAATTGAACATGTTTCATTATTTATTTGCGACTAAATTGATTTTATTGATGTATTATATTACGTTAAAATAAGTGTTCATTCAGTATTGTTGTAATTGTCATTATTACAAATACATAAAAAAAAAAAGTCTGATTAATCGGTATCGGCTTTTTTTTGGGGTCCTCCAATAATCGGTATCGGTGTTGAAAAATCATAATCGGTCGACCTCTACTAAATACCTCTTCACTACAATAATCACTATTGGGACCATGCTGGAAAAACACATAGCAATAAAATGCTATATAGATGTTGTACTGTAAACGCCTGACCAGTGAGCAAAACTGGTTGAAAATACATATTTCCAACCAGTTATGACATTGACAAGATGTCTTCTCAACCAGCGTAAGACCTTGCTACTCCTACCCTTACTGTACACTCAGATGTGACTAGCATTTATGGTGCAGCTAGCTTTCTAGAGTAGAGCAGGTTAGATCATCGAGAGGGGAGAGTGCAGCAGAAGAGGTCTGGGGAGTGGAGTTAGTCACCACTCACATTTTCTTGAAGAGTTCCTCGATGTCAGTGCGAGGGCAGATCTTCTGAGTCAGGGCATAGAAGATGTCAAAGGGGAACGCCGAGTGTTCTATCTCATCGTTCTGAGGGAAAGAACGACATGATACATGTTACACAACAGTGTCCTACGCCATCATTCTGAAGATGGGAGGTAGATCCGATGACAGAATTACAATAAAAAGGTACCGTGCACAACATTCCCTTTACCTTTCCACTCGGCAGTCCCAGTTCCTTCAGAGCCTGGAAGATTCCTTTCTCTGTTTTCCCAGACGCAAACGTCCGCGTGATGCTGAAACGGAGCGAGTCAGCTGTCATCACAACGTCGACTGGATCAACTCAAATGAGCGATAAATGTTATTACTAACTGAAGTATCTCTTACGTTCTCACTGGGATTTTGCCGTTCACATTGGTCAGAAAGCACATCCTCATCCAACTAAAAAAAGAGGAGAGACAACACATATAGAGGTGTGTGTTTGTGTCAGCATGTGTGTGTGTGTGTGTGTGTGTGTGTGTGTTTTGGGTTTTTCTATAGTAAAACAATGAAAATTCAGACAAGTGGGGACGTTTAGCCGGTGCCTACAAGGAAAAAGGCAATCTTAGGCTTAGGGGTTAGGTTTAGGGTTCCAATTAGGGTTAGGTTTAGGAGTTAAGGGGTCGAGTTAGGTTTAGGGGTTAAGGAAAATAGACTTTTGAATGGGTGTCTACTCACTGTTTCTTGAGGCAGGTCATAGGACAGACGTTATTGGCTCTGAAATTGTGGATCACTGACCTCAAACCCTCCGTCCACTTCTGCAAACAAAGAAAGAAAGAAAGAAAGAAACATACAAACACAAGCGTTCACACATACATACACTATATATCCAAAAGGTATGTGGACACCCCTTCAAATCAGGGGATTCAGCTATTTCATCCACACCCGTTGCTCACAGGTGTATAAAATAGAGCACACAGCCATGCAATCTCCATAGAAAACAATGGCAGCAGAATGGCCTTACTGAAGAGCTCAGTGACTTTCAACATGGCACCGTCATAGGATGCCACCTTTCCAACAAGTCAGCTCATCAGATTTCTGCCCTGCTAGAGCTGCCTCTGTTAACTTTAAGTGCTGTTATTGTGAAGTGGAAACGTCTAGGAGCAACAAGGGCTCAGCCGCGAAGTGGTAGGCCACACAAGCTCACAGAATGGGAGCGCCGAGTGCTGAAGCGCACATTGCGTAAATATCGTAACACTCCCTACTGAGTTCCAAACTGCCTTTGGAAGCACACGTCAGCACAAGAACTGTTCGTCGGGAGCTTCATGAAATGGGTTTCCATGGCCGAGCAGCCGCACACAAGCCTAAGATCACCATGCGCAATGCCAAGCGTCGACTGGAACGATGTAAAGCTCGCCTCCATTTGACTCTGGAGCAGTGGAAACGCGTTCTCTAGAGTGATGAATCACGCTTCACCATCTGACAGTCAGACAGATGAATCAGGATTGCCAGGAGAACGCTACCTGACCCAATGCATAGTGCCAACTGTAAAGTTTGGTGGAGCAGGAATAATGGTCTGGGGCTGTTTTTCATGGTTCGGGCTAGGCCCCTTAGTTCCAGTGAAGGGAAATCTTAAAGCTACAACATACAATGACATTATAGATGATTCTATGCTTCCAACTTTGGGTCAACAGTTTCGGGGAGACTTTTTCCTGTTTCAACATGACAATGGCCTTGTGCACAAAGCGATGTCCATACAGAAATGGTTTCTAGAGATCGGTTTTGGAAGAACCTGAATGGTTTGCAAAGAGCCCTGACCTCAACCCCATCGAACACCTTTGAGATGAATTGGAACGCCGACCACGAGCCAGGCCTTATTGCCCAACATCAGTGCCCTTCCTCACTAAAGCTCTTGTGGCTGAATGGAAGCAAGTCTCCACAGCAATGTTCCAACATCTAGTGGAAAGCCTTCCTACAAGAGTGGAGGCTGTAATAGCAGCTAAGGGGGGACCAACTCCAAATTTATATCCCTGATTTTGGAATGAAATGTTTGACGAGCAGGTGTCCAAATACTTTTGGTCATGTAGTGAACTTACAAAATAGGGGTTAGTTGGTAAGTTTAAGGTTAAGAGTTAGGGTTAATGGTTAAGGAAAATAGGATTTTGAATGGGAATTAATTGTTGGTCCCCAAAAAGTCTTCACAAGTATAGTAAAACATAGTCGTGTGTTTTTGTGTGTGAGTGTGTGTGCGCATGTGTATCGTGGGCATGCGTGTGTGTGTGTGTGTGTGTGTGCGCATGTGTATGTGTGGGCGTGCGTGTGTGTTCAGCCCTGATGTTCATGAAAGGAAATCTCTGTGGTTAATGTTAGCTGTATTGTCATTAAGTCCCTTCTGTTTAAAGAAAGCAGAAAAAACTTCCAGGGACACAGAACAGCCTAGACATTGACAAAGACTGCATGCTTACAAGTGCATTTTCCACAAACAATTAGCCTAAATGCATTTGTTTCGATCAAAGAGTTTTCAATAGCTTTTTGTCTGTTGGAATTAATTGTTCTATTGAGGCAACTAACAAACAAACTATATTCTAAAGGCATTGTTACAGTATCCCTCCCAGATAAGAAACAACATCCAAGGCTAAATAACACGTGTTTAGATACAGCTACAAACCTGGAGGGTTATAAAAACATTCAAGTATGAAATATTTCATGTTGTTGAACGTACAGGTAATTGCCAAAATAAAACACACACTTGGGTAAAAGACTGGAGAATCTTGTAGAATCTATGCCAAGGCACATTGAAGCTATTCAGGCGGCTTGCGGTGGCCCAATGCCTTATTAAGACATTATATTGATTTTTCCTTTATTTTGGCAGTTACCTGTAGCTGTACCTGGTCTAAGATATGAAGGGAAATGAGCAGTAAGCAGTAGGCTATATTTCACCAACTACCCTCAGCTTTCACTGCTCCAGCCCTTGAAATGCAATCAATAGTGTATTAACGGTGGTGGGAACAATGGAACAAGTGACCAACTCTTCTCTCCTCTGTTCTGTTGCCTTGGCCACTTCAAGTACCACTGCCCTTAGTCACGCTACCGTCACCCCAATTATGACTTGGCCCTGTGGCTGGAATGGTAAGGTTGTGAGGTCAAGGAGGTGGATGGAGAGAGTCAGAGAGGTAGAGAGGAGTGAGTAAGGAGAGGAGTGGGTAAGAAGGTGTGACGGTTATTTGAAAGATGGAGGGAGGAAAGTAGGGACCAAATCTTAAAGCTACAACATACAACAGGTCGACCGATTATTCGGAATGGCCGATTAATTAGGGCCGATTTCATGTTTTCATAACAATCGGTAATCGGTATTTTTGGCCACCGATTTTTTCAATGTTTTTTTTTTTTGTCAATATTTTTTGACTAGGCAAGTCAGTTAAGAACACATTCTTATTTTCAATAACGGCCTAGGAACGGTGGGTTAACTGCCTTGTTCGGGGCAGAACGACAGATTTTTACCTTGTCAGCTTGGGGATTCAATCTTGGAACCTTACGGTTAACTAGTCCAACGCTCTAACCACCTGCTTTACATTGCACTCCACGAGGATCCTGCCTGTTTCGCGAATGCAGTAAGAAGCCAAGGTAAGTTGCTAGCTAGCATTAAACTTATCTTATAAAAAACAATCAATCATAATCACTAGTTAACTACACATGGTTGAGGATATTACTAGTTTATCTAGCCTGTCCTGTGTTGCATATAATCGATGCGGTGCGCATTCGCGAAAAAGGACTGTCATTGCTCCAACGTGTACCTAACCATAAACATCAATGTCTTTCTTAAAATCAATACACAAGCATATATTTTTAAACCTGCATATTTAGTTAATATTGCCTGCTAACATGAATTTAACTAGGGAAAATGTGTCACCTCTGCAACAGAGTCAGGGTATATGCAGCAGTTTGGGCCGCCTGGCTCGTTGCGAACTAATTTGCCCGAATTTTACGTAATTATGACATAACATTGAAGGTTGTGCAATGTAACAGGAATATTTAGACTTAGGGATGCCACCCGTTAGATAAAATACGGAACGGTTCTGTATTTCACTGAAAAAATAAACGTTTTGTTTTCAAGATGATAGTTTCCGGATTCGACTATATTAATGACCTAAGGCTCGTATTTCTGTGTGTTTATTATATTATAATTAAATCTATGATTTGATATTTGATAGAGCAGTCTGACTGAGCGGTGGTAGGCACCAGCAGGCTCGTAAGCATTCATTCAAACAGCACTTCTGTGCATTTTGCCAGCAGCCCTTTGCAATTCTTCAAGCATTGCGCTGTTTATGACTTCAAGCCTATCAACTCCCAAGATTAGGCTGGTGTAACCGATGTGAAATGGCTAGCTAGTTAGCGGGGTGCGCGCTAATAGCGTTTCAAATGTCACTCGCTCTGAGACTTGGAGTAGTTGTTCCCCTTGCTCTGCATGGGTAATGCTGCTTCGAGGGTGGCTGTTGTCGATGTGTTCCTGGTTTGAGCTCAGGTAGGAGCGAGGAGAGGGACGGAAGCTATACTGTTACACTGGCAATACTAAAGTGCCTATAAGAACATCCAATAGTCAAAGGTATATGAAATACAAATCGTATAGAGAGAAATAGTCCTATAATTCCTATAATAACTACAACCTAAAACTTCTTACCTGGGAATATTGAAGACTCATGTTAAAAGGAACCACCAGCTTTCATATGTTCTCATGTTCTGAGCAAGGAACTTAAACGTTAGCTTTTTTACATGGCACATATTGCACTTTTACTTTCTTCTCCAACACTTTGTTTTTACATTATTTAAACCAAATTGAACATGTTTCATTATTTATTTGAGGCTAAATTGATAGTATTTATGTATTATATTAAGTTAAAATAAGTGTTCATTCAGTATTGTTGTAATTGTCATTATTACAACAACAAAAATAATGTAAAAAATCTGCCGATTAATCGGCACCAGCTTCTTTGGCCCTCCAATAATCGGTATCAGCATTGAAAAAAAAAAAAAAAATACATAATCGGCTGACCTCTACATACAATGACATCATAGACGATTCTATGCTTCCAAATTTGTGGCAACAGTTTCGAGAAGGCTTTTTCCTGTTTCAACATGACGATGGCCCCATGCACAAAGCGAGGTCCATACAGAAATTGTATGCAGAGATCGGTTTTGGAAGAACTTGACTGGCTTGCACAGAGCTCTGACCTCAACCCCATCGAACACCTTTGGGATGAATTATCACGCCGACCGCGAGCCAGGCCTTATCGCCCAACATCAGTGCCCAACCTCACTAATGCTCGTGGCTGAATGGAAGCAAGTCCCCGCAGCAATGTTCCAACATCTAGTGGAAAGCCTTCCCAGTAGAGTGGAGGCAGTAATAGCAGCAAAGGGGGGACCAACTCCATATTAATATCCCTGATTTTGGAATGAAACATTGGACGAGGAGGTGTCCACATACTTTTGGTCATGTAGTGAACTTACACAATCCCCCCCCACACACACACACACACACACACACACACACACACACACACACACACCACACACACACACACACACACACACACCACACACACACACACACACACACACACACACACACACACACACACACACACACACACACACACACACGTACGGCCTTCTCCGGACGTTTATTTACTCACAGCGTATCCGTTTCACTGTGTCTATGTGTGTGTGTGTTCTCTCCTCACCCACAGTGTTTGTTTAATTTCCTCTCTCTGTTTAATTTCAAAGCAGCCACGACCAAACAGCAGATGCAGATGTATGCACACAGCTATCCTGCCTGTATGTGTGTGTGTAAACAGCGTTGATTTCGGATCTCCCTCGCCTCTCTCTCTCTCTCCTCTCTCTCTCTCTCGCTCTCTCTATAACACATGTTGTCCGGCTTCTCTCTCTTTCAACGGACACATTACCCTTAATACGTGAGGCAGAGTGTGAGATGGTCTGTTCGTGTGTGCGTGTGTTTGGTGTCTGTATACCAGAGAGCAAGAGAACAAGGTAGCATGAATAAGCGTGTGTTAGTGTGTGTGTGTGTGTGTGTGTGTGTGTGTGTGTGACCTTCAAGCTCTAGCTGGTGATGGCACCTCTAGGTAGTCTATAATCATTCCGCATTCCGTCTTCTACGGTGTAAACCCCACGTTAACCATTTTCCCCCCCTCGCTCCGTCTCTTATTTACACACGTCTTATCAGGAATCCGACTAAAACAACCACATCAAACAATTCGGCGTCATCTGTTCACGGATACATCAAAAGGTGTCTTCTGCGTCCAGCTGACTGACAACTCCAATCTTCCCATTTCTTCTAATACTCCTCTGAAACGTCCTGGCTGGCTAGCCACAGTTTTCCATGTCACCACCAGAGTGCAATGTTTCACATGGTGACCCCTGTAAGGGCTAGCTGGGAGAGCGAGAGAGAGAGAGCGAGAGGGACAGAGAGATATCCTGGCCGCGTGATGGCATTACCCTAGCATTGTCTGGATTCACTACCACCATGTAAAGAAATTGGGGTTGACTAGGTCTGTTCGAGTTGAGCAACGTTACATTCATGTTGTAATGGTATGAACCCTGTGTCGGTTTGAATGTTGCGCATTTACCCTAGCTGTGTCACTCCTGGTCGATCGGATCAGTCGCAGCGTGTAATGAGGTATGGATGTCGTATGAACGTTGTAATAATGCTGTCATAACATGATATTAACGTTGCGTATTTACCCTAGCTGTGTCTGGGCTGTCAGCCAACATGTACATGAAGGAGAGGTTGACGAGGTCGGTCCCGCTACAGACGCAGATGACACATCCCTCCAGCTCCTCCTCTTTCTTCCCCGCTGCCTCGAACGAAGACAGAATCTTAGGGTCCTAGAGAGAGGGGGAAGGGAGAGAGAGATACAGTTGAAGTCGGAAGTTTACATACACCTAAGCCAAATACATTTAAACTCAGTTTTTCACAATTCCTGATATGTAATCCTAGTATAAATTCCCTGTCTTAGGTCCGTTAGGATCACCACTTTATTTTAAGAATGTGAAATAGCAGAATAATAGCAGAGAGAATGATTTATTTCAGCTTTTATTTCTTTCATCACATTCCCAGTGGGTCAGAAGTTTACATACACTCAATTAGTATTTGGTAGCATTGCCTTTAAATTGTTGAACTTGGGTCATTAATTTCAGGTAACCTTCCACAAGCTTCCCACAATAAGCTGGGTGAATTTTGGCCCATTCCTTCTGACAGAGCTGGTGTAACTGAGTCAGGTTTGTAGGCCTCCTTGCTCGCACATGCTTTTTCAGTTCTGCCCACAAATTTTCTATGGGATTGAGGTCAGGGCTTTGTGATGGCCACTCCAATACCTTTACTTTGTTGTCCTTAAGCCATTTTGCCACAGTTTTGGAAGTATGCTTGGAGTCATTGTCCATTTGGAAGACCCATTTGCGACCAAGCTTTAACTTCCTGACAGATGTCTTGAGATGTTGCTTCAATATATCCACATAATTTTCCTCCTCATGATGCCATCAATTTTGTGAAGTGCACCAGTCCCTCCTGCAGCAAAATACCCCCACAACATGATGCTGCCACCCCTGTACTTCACGGTTGGGATGGTGTTCTTCGGCTTGCAAGCGTCCCCCTTTTTCCTCCAAACGATGGTCATTATGGCCAAACAGTTCTATTTTTGTTTCATCAGACCAGAGGACATTTCTCCAAAAAGTACAATCTTTGTCCCCATGTGCAAACCGTAGTCTGGCTTTTTTATGGCGGTTTTGGAGCAGTGGCTTCTTCCTTGCTGAGCGGCCTTTCAGGTTATGTCGATATAGGACTCATTTTACTGTGGATATAGATACTTTTGTACCTGTTTCCTCCAGCATCTTCACAAGGGCTTTTGCTGTTGTTCTGGGATTGATTTGCACTTTTCACACCAAAGTACGTTCATCTCTAGGAGACTGAACGAGTCTCCTTCCTGAGTGGTATGACAGCTGCGTGGTCCCATGGTGTTTATACTTGCGTACTATTGTTTGTACAGATGAACGTGGTACCTTCAGGCGTTTGCAAATTGCTCCCAAGGTCTACAATTTGTTTTCTGAGGTCTTGGCTGATTTCTTTTAATTTTCCCATGATGTCAAGCAAAGAGGCAATGAGTTTGAAGGTAGGCCTTGAAAGACATCCACAGGTATACCTGCAATTGACTCAAATTATGTCAATTAGCCTATCAGAAGCTTCTAACGCCATGCCATCATTTTCTGGAATTGTCCAGGCTGTTTAAAAGGCACAATCAACTTAGTGTATGTAAACATCTGACCCACTGGAATTGTGATACAGTGAATTATAAGTGAAATAATCTGCCTGTAAACAATTGTTGGCAACATTACTTGTGTCATGCACAAAGCAGATGTCCTAACCGACTTGGCAAAACGATAGTTTGTTAGCAAGAAATTTGTGGAGTGGTTGAAAAACTAGTTTTAATGACTCCAACCTAAGTGTATGTAAACTTCCGACTTCAACTGTATGTAATAAAGACCAACAGAATCTCATCAAGTCATTACAAAACGTGATAGTTACATTTTTTTAACCATTTCAACTGTCTCAGACAGACCTAAACAGAATGTTAAATAACTTTTCTATGTAACATTGATGACTTGAGGATTCCCCTTCTTGCGTTATCCTTTGAACTATCTAGGACAACCAGAATAACTATTGTGTGATTGAATCAGCTGGATAGCAACAGACGATTCATTCTGCAAAGCCAGCCTCTGTTTATTAAAGCGAATACAGCCAAATATCCTCAATGTGATTCTTCTTTCTTTGTTCATTGAGTTAGCGGCAATAGCTGTGCGATTGTGTAATCGTGTTAGCAATCCAACCGAGATCAGCCATGAGATGAGTTGCTCTTTGTCTGTTGTTTACCAAGAAGAACGCGTAACCTTACCAAAACACAGACAGGGAGGGGACGCGGCCTTACACACACCACACGTACGCCATGCACAGACACACACACTGTCTCAGACGTAGAGTACCTCCCGTTCTGTCAACAATACGCGCACTACCTCGTGATCCGTGCACACACACCAACGAGTGTTTTCAGATGTTTGAGTATTTGTTTGAGGCTGAGCGAGTGGTTTACTCTTCGGCGTTTTTGAGAAAGCACACCTTAATTATAGTCAGGCATCCGTATGGGCACTCCCCCAGGACCCCAGGGCCTTCCATAATTCATGTCGCTCGCATGATGCCAAACATTACACTGCAGCAGGACACGACCACGGAATTATTGATGGAGTCTATATGTAATGGAAGGAGTAGCTGTGTGTGTGTGTGTGTGTGTGTGTGTGTGTGTGTGTGTGTGTGTGTGTGTGTGTACACATTTTACTATACTTGTGAGTACCAGAAAGTCTTCACAAGAATAGTAAACCAACACAAATTCTGAGAAGTGAGGACATTTTAGGCTTATGAGTTAGGTTTGAGGTTAGAATTAGGGTTAGGGGTTAGTTGTTAAGTTTAAGGTTAAGGTTAGGAGTTAGGGTTTATGGTTAAGGTTAGGGTTAGGGAAAATATGATTTTGAATGGGAATCAATTGTCTTCACAAGTATAGTAAAACATAGTTGTGTGTTTTTGTGTGTGGTGTGTGTGCGCATGTGTATGTGTGGGCGTGCGTGTGTGTTCAGCCCTGATGTTCATGAAAGGAAATCTCTGTGGTTAATGTTAGCTGTATTGTCATTAAGTCCCTTCTGTTTAAAGAAAGCAGAAAAAACTTCCAGGGACACAGAACAGCCTAGACATTGACAAAGACTGCATGCTTACAAGTGCATTTTCCACAAACAATTAGCCTAAATGCATTTGTTTCGATCAAAGAGTTTTCAATAGCTTTTTGTCTGTTGGAATTAATTGTTCTATTGAGGCAACTAACAAACAAACTATATTCTAAAGGCATTGTTACAGTATCCCTCCCAGATAAGAAACAACATCCAAGGCTAAATAACACGTGTTTAGATACAGCTACAAACCTGGAGGGTTATAAAAACATTCAAGTATGAAATATTTCATGTTGTTGAACGTACAGGTAATTGCCAAAATAAAACACACACTTGGGTAAAAGACTGGAGAATCTTGTAGAATCTATGCCAAGGCACATTGAAGCTATTCAGGCGGCTTGCGGTGGCCCAATGCCTTATTAAGACATTATATTGATGTTTCCTTTATTTTGGCAGTTACCTGTAGCTGTACCTGGTCTAAGATATGAAGGGCAATGAGCAGTAGGCTATATTTCACCAACTACCCTCAGCTTTCACTGCTCCAGCCATTGAAACTCAATCAATAGTGTATTAACGGTGGTGGGAACAATGGAACAAGTGACCAACTCTTCTCTCCTCTGTTCTGTTGCCTTGGCCACTTCAAGTACCACTGCCCTTAGTCACGCTACCGTCTCCCCAATTATGACTTGGCCCTGTGGCTGGAATGGTAAAGTCGTGGGGGGAGGAGATGGATGGAGAGAGTCAGAGAGGTAGAGAGGAGTGGGTAAGGAGAGGAGTGGGTAGGGAGAGGAGAGGGTAAGGAGAGGAGTGGGTAAGAAGGTTATTTGAAAGATGAAGGGAGGAAGGTCGGGACTAAGGGAGGAAACTGGGTTTTTGAAGGGCTCACCCTTGGCACGGCTCCGACTCGAATACTGTTGATCAGAGAACATTCTAGAACCTGGCCCTCCTGTAGAGAGAGAAAGAGATGGAGGGAGGGAGGGAGAGGGAGAGAGAGAGACATGGAGAAAAATTTCTCGTCAATGCCAAACAAAAAATACATATTCCACCCCAGTACCCAAGCCTCCCCTAGCTTTGTCGGATTACAGTAGCAGCCTGCCTGTCTGCTCCAGAAGCTCCATAGACATACGGTGTGCTGCCAGTGGCCAGATACGGCTGTTTGAAATGACATCTGCCTACATGCCCCCATGTCGCGGCGACAAATACAATAACCCAGAGAGAGACAGAGAGCGAGACAGTAATACGATCAGCGTGGAGGAATATCCTGCTATCCTCTTACACAACGGATGAATCCCAACAGTATGACGGATAACAAAGCCCTTCCTCTCCAACCAGCATTACCTTATAACACGGATGTCATAAGGTGAATGCACCAATTTGTAAGTCGCTCTGGATAAGAGCGTCTGCTAAATGACGTAAATGTAAATGTAAACATGAGCAGCCAACCCCTCCTAATTGACAGAATCAGGTGTGTTAGAGCAGGGTTGGAACAAAATAACACCCAGGAGTAGGATAAAGGCCACCCCTGCTTTATATGTTGTTGCTTAAGTGTTTGATGAACACTAAAGGCAATTTTCAGCGAGGATATGGGCCTCTCTCCCCTCTATGGGGAGGGTTCATTTGATGCAACCGTCTCAGAGTCACTTTGGCTAAGTCAAGTTCTGTCTCAAGCCATTCCTTCCATCCATGCGCATTGAGTTGACTGATTTGCAAGAACGTGCCATCGGAAAAGGAGACTGGTGTTGAAAAGGACCTTGCAGTCAAAACGTCTACACGCCATAAGAGACGGCATTCTATCCTCTTGACTTTTTCATACAGGAGCATCCTACGCTGAATAGCTTTCAGTCTTTCCTGTTCTCTCTCTGAATAAAGTCCATTCTATACCATTGTCTTTCTTTTCCCTCTCTGAAAAAAGTTTGGCAGAAGCTTCAGTGACGAAGACTGCTCAACTCTCTGACCCAACAGAACACTTATGGAAGATTCTGGAGCGGCGCCTGAGACAGCGCTTTAGCCCGACCATGAACAAAACACCAAATGATGGAATTTCTCATGGAAAAATGATGTCGCATCCCTCCAATAGAGTTCCAGACACTTGTAGAATCTATGCCAAGGCGCATTGAAGCTGTTCTGGCGGCTCGCGGTGGCCCAACTCCTTAGTAAGTTGCTGTTTTCCTTTATTTTGGCAGTTATCTGTGGCTGTACCTGGTCTAAGATATGAAGGGCAATGAGCAGTAGGCTATATTTCACCAACTACCCTCAGCTTTCACTGCTCCAGCCATTGAAACTCAATCAATAGTGTATTAACGGTGGTGGGAACAATGGAACAAGTGACCAACTCTTCTCTCCTCTGTTCTGTTGCCTTGGCCACTTCAAGTACCACTGCCCTTAGTCACGCTACCGTCACCCCAATTATGACTTGGCCCTGTGGCTGGAATGGTAAAGTCGTGAGTGCGAGGAGATGGATGTCTTTCTTTTCTCTCTCTGAATACACTCAGAACACAAAGACAGGGCACTGAGTAAGAGGATGAGAACAAAGCCTTTTATATACACAGATATGGTTGAAAGACCGTACCTTTCCATCGCTCTTCCACGTGATGAAGAAGCCAAACTCGTCCACTTTGACCAGACAGTTCGGCTCAAACAGAAACGGGTCCTGCGAGAAGACAGAAGCATTTGAATTCGAGAGCCAATCAGAGGTTTTATTTGATGTGCGAGGACATTACACACCCCCCTCCCATTACCTAGCTAGTACACACACACACACACACACACACACACACACACACACACACACACACACACACACACACACACACACACACACACACACACACACACACACACACACACACACACACACACACACGACTTACGCAACAAGATAAACAGCAGCATCGATAATTCATTTTTAAAGATGTAACAAACAAACACACACACACACACACACACACACACACACCTCCACCCTGTGTGTGCAGGACAGGAGGACATAACGCTAGGACAAACACATATAAATGTGAATGTCATGAACTGCTGAACGCAAACAGTGTCTTGGTACGCCACACACCGACCAACCGCTACCTTGGTGACAGGACAGCAGGCAACACTCACCGGCCTCCTGGATATAGTATAAAAGATCAATTATCCTGGCTAAATCTAGTCTTCTACTTCCTGTCACATGTTTACTGTGACGTTGGAGACTTTTTAATGAACCGTTGCATCAGAGCAAGAGTCGGAAGGTATAACTTCTTTCGAGAAATAGTTCCTAACCTACTAATTCAATCCCCTAATTTAAAGGATCGAGTTGGGGTTTATTTACGGTCCACTTAATGTGGTAAACCTCCCAGTTCCAAATCCACGAGGCGGTTATTTGTCAAACAGCCAGGTTTGCTTCGGGCGCTGGGGGCAGCAGTCTGTCAGCGGGCCAGACGGCGAGGCTCATAAGGTGGGGAGGGAGATAAATATAGTCCCAGGTTCTGACTGGAGGCCTCGTGTGTGTGTTTGTTGTGTGAAAGAGAGAGAGACCGAGAGGGAGTAAGTGTGGGGTGGGCTGGCAACAGAGTAATAGCAAAGTCATTTGGATTACATTCCCGTAGTCCATCCATTTGTCTGCCGCATTCTAAGTGAGCGTGCATGTGTGTGTAAGAGAGAGACCGAGTAGAGGGTCGTTGCAGAGCTAAAGGAAACAGTGAGTGACACACACACACACACACACACTGCAGCATGTGTTGTTTCAGTGAGATTATGGTAAGCCTTCAGTTCAATCAATCAATCAAATGTATTTTATAAATCCCTTTTTACATCAGCAGTTGTCACAAAGTGCTTATACAGAAACCCAGCCTAAAACCCCCCAAAGAGCAAGCAATGCAGATGTAGAAGCACAGTGACTAGGGAAAACTCCCTAGAAAGGCAGGAGCCTAGGAAGAAACCTAGAGAGGCACATGTGCTGCTCGACACCAAAGATATGGCCGTTAGTTCATGCATATACTGTGTCAGCGTTGTCCGGGTTAGGGGAGGGTTTGGCCGGGGTAGGCCGTCATTTTAAATAACAATTTGTTCTTAACTGACTAGCCTAGTTAAATAAATCGGATCCCAGCCTGATAACTAACAGTCTTGACATTTAGTGACATTGGAAATCAACAAAAATCCAGTTGGGTGTAAACTGAGCTTCAGTTTACCTTGTAAAGATGTCTGTTATAGATAGTATCTACAATATTAGGCTGGGTAATCCTTCATTCTAAGAGGTAACCTTGCTGGGATGCCCCCCCCCCCCCCCCCCCCCCCCCCCCAACACACACTCCTTGGATGGTGTGGGGCAGAGAGTGCAGGTGGGAGTCATATATTTGGCTGCAGAGATAAGAGAGGGTGACCCCTGCTTGTCTGACTCACTACTCTCATAAGTACATTCCTCTCTCAGCATGCAGTGGAGCTCTGCTAGATATGTGTGTGTGTGTGTGTGTGTGTGTGTGTGTGTGTGTGTGTGTGTGTGTGTGTGTGTGTGTGTGTGTGTGTGTGTGTGTGTATGTATGTATGTGTCTTAAGTGCAGGGCTTGACATTAACTTTTTTTGCCACTTATCCCTTGGACAAGTAGGACTGATGTTTTACTTGTCCAAAAATCAAAAATAAATAGTCTGTAACACCATGTTTACATCATTGTATGACGCAAGGAACCACTTTACAAAATAAAATGCATTACTCTCTCTTTTACCATAGAGAATCAGACAGAAATGTAGGCTACACTCTGCCTGTTGACTTCCTGTCTCAAAATACAACACTGCCCCTTTAAGGCTCTCCTGGAGTATGGTTGGTCACGCTTGGTAGCCTATAAAATATCAAAGAATTACAACTAGAACCAAATAGTTAACCAAATAAATATCTCCAGGACTTGAAATTAAGGGCGATGGAAAAATAAGTATACGGTTCAAAACAGACTCTGGGACCGTTCTGGGAGTACAGATCCAAAAGCTTAAAATGTTGATTACATTTTATTTCTTCATATTATAAACTCAGCAATGCGCATATGGCTGTATAGGCTATGTGGGAAGGTTCCAATATGCAATTAGCAAGAAAACCCCATCCTCATAAAATGACATAAAACGTCCAGGTTTTAAACAATTCCGTTTATGGTTAAATCGTTTAAAATGCTGACCGTCTCAGCTCAGATTCAAGGTGGGTGATGATGTGGGTGCATAACAGACACTGTCCTTCTCACTCTGGTCTTTTTTGACCATTTGATCTGAAAGAATCGCGTCTCGAGTATGTCGACAGAAATCAAGCCTTAGACGTTAATGTAAATTATCTTTCATTATATTTGTCAAACATGATTGGCCTTTAACCTATATTTATGTCATTAAAAGTCTCATTAAAGTTTGGCTACATTGGTTTGGACATGAGGCTGTAGCCAATATGCATATTAGCTATACTTTGACATGTAGGCTTTTGTATTTATGTACATGAAACATTTTTTGAATAGTATTACAATGTTGGCTTCTCTAATCCAATGCTGATCAGAGTAATTGTTTGATATTGTGATTCTTATGTGATTTATTCTACATGTCCATTTGGACAACTCAAATCTATATTCTTCTTGTCTGCTATTTTTAAAAAACATTTTTTTTTAACTTGTCCCAGACAAGAGGACAAGTGTTAATGTCGAGCCCTGAAGTGTGTGTGCAAGTGTTTTGACTGCAGCATGGCTCCCTCCTCTAAGAGTTCCCAATCCATCACCCTGCTCTTTAAAAACACACACCGACACACACGCCGACGCACACACACACACACACACACACACACGACCGTTAACAGCAGGCCTGGGGATCCACAGTGTTCGTGTTCTCTACAGGGGACAGAGACATCCAGAATCTTTAAACGTGAGAAACAAGCAGGGTTTCTATCAAACCTGTCACGGCCCATAGCTAGCATATATTAAAGCCCCTATAAATAAAAGCAACTATAAACGCCTGTCAAACCAAAACAGACTAATGCTAATGGCTTAATATGAAATGACTCAACTATCTGCTAGACTCTGACATGATTGACTGAGTAAGTAGTCAACATTAACACACAGAACAAATCCCATCCTAGAAGTGCCTTAGCGCCTCACCAAGACTAAGGCCTGATACACACTAGCTTTGAGGAGCTAGAACACTGTCCACTCTATGGGCTACTAAGTCCACATCAGACGTACTGCTGCTGCGGCCATTTTGATTGTCAGTGTGGCTCTGAGTTTTATTCCCCATTAGCTGTCTGAGTCACTGGCAGCTGTCTGTATGTGTGTGCGTGTGGACTCAGTAATGAGGGAGGCAGAGGAAGATGATGAGACGCAGCAGTGAGGAGGGTACAGAAGGGGAATACTGTCCTCCTTCCTCATCTTTCCTCCGATACGGGAAGCGGGATAATGGGAAATGGAGAGAGGGAAATGACTGGTCTTTGAAACCACATAGTGCATACACGCACGCACACAGATGTCCCTAAACTAATTAGAGCATCATCAGGGAGCAGACCGGCAATGGGTCCAGGAAATGTGTCCCCTGCACATTATTCCATCTCACTCTACCGCCATCATTAGTATTAGTGAACGAACACTGACCATCAACTTATGTCAGTCTCATTTCCATTCTAACACTTTTATCATCATCTGTTTGCTTCTGTCTTGGCACTGATTGTCAGAGCAGTCAGTGCAGATAGATCATTGTTGGGCAACATGTTCTCTCTCTCTCTCTCTCTATGAAGTCATTAGTAATGTAGTAAAAAAATCGATACAGTTGCATATCAGGATATTATTTTTGACTATATATCGTATTGTTTTGACAATATTGCAATATTATTGTTGCGCTAGTTGGCGGTGCCTGCCCCAAATCTCCAGTATTTTTCCTTCATAGCTTGTTCTCCATTTTTTTTAAATAGGGAGCCAGCTTGTTTTCAGCACTTTAATTTCCATGACTGATTAAAACGTGTTTTCTCAGGGCTCTCTCTTGTCCCTCCGCAGCAGACATACGGTGAGCAATATGTTTGGAACATCGAATCCCAATAAAATCACAGTATCGAATCACCAAACTGTGCATTTGCAAAGTATTCAGACTACTTGTCTTTTTCCACATTTTGTTAGGTTACAACCTTATTCTAAAATGGATAACGTTTCCCTCATCAATATACACACAATACCCCTTAACTTTTTAAGGTATAGGGGGCAGTATTTTCATTTCGGATGAAAAGGGCCCTGAGTCAAATATTTGCATATTATTTGTAGATTTGGATAGCAAACACTCTGAAGTTTCTAAAACTGAACGATGTCTGTTAGTATAACAAAACTCATATGGCAGGCAAAAACCTGAGAAAAATCCAACCAGGAAGTGGGAAATCTGAGAATTGTAGTTCTTCTTTTGAATCCCTATCGAAACTACAGTGTCTGTGGGGTCACGTTGCACTTCCTAAGGCTTCCATTGGCTGTCAACAGCCTTTAGAAACGTGTTTCATCCTTCTCCTGTTACTGGGCAGAAAATAGGAGCTCAGTCAATGAGTGGACTGCCTGGGACCAGTGAGTTGTTTACTCCTTCTTTTTCCTCTGTAATGAATACGCTATTGTCCGGTTGGAATATTATCGATGTTTTATGTTAAAAAGACCCTAAGGATTGTAAACAACGTTTGACATGTTTCTACGAACGGTAATGGAACTATTTGACTTTTCGTGTCTAGATTTACGCTTGCGCGTTATGCCTTTGGATAGTGATCTGAATGCACGAACAAAACGGAGGTATTTGGACATAAATATGGAGTGTTTCGAACAAAAATAACATTTATTGTGGAAGTAGGAGTCCTGGGAGTGCATTCTGACGAAGATCAGCAAAGGTAAGAGAATATTTACAATACTAATTCTGAGTTTAGTTGACCCCAGAACTTGGCGGGTATCTGTATAGCTTGCTTTGATGACTGAGCTATGTACTCAGAATATTGAAAAATGTGCTTTCTCCGTAAAGCTATTTTAAAATCTGACACAGCGGTTGCATTAAGGAGAAGTATATCTATAATTCTTTCAATAACTGTTGTAAATTGTATCAACGTTTATGATGAGTATTTTTGTAAATTGATGTGTTCATTCACCGAAAGTTTTGGTGGGAATACATTTTCTGAACATCACGCGCCAATGTAAAATGGGGTTTTTGGATATAAATATGAACTTTATTGAGCAAACATACATGTATTGTGTAACATGAAGTCCTATGAGTGCCATCTGATGAAGATCAAAGGTTAGTGAATATTTTAGCTGTATTTTTGTTTTTTGTGATGCATGTCCTTGCTTGGAAAATGCCTGTGTGGTTTTTCTCGTGAAGTTTATGTCCTAACATAATCTAACTTTATGCTTTCGCCGTAAAGCCTTTTTGAAATCGGACAATGTGGTTAGATTAACGAGAAGTTTATCTTTAAAATGGTGTAAAATAGTTGATTGTTTGAGAAAATGAAATTATGAGATTTTTGCTGTTTTGTATTTTGCGCCATGCTATTTCACTGGCTGTTGATAGTGTGTACCGCCCATAGAAGTTAATGACATAGTAAAACTGTTTTTAGATTTTTGGGCAAACATATAAAAAAAAGAAACTGAAATATCACTTTTTATTTTTGATTTAACCAATATTTAACTAGGCAAGTCAGTTAAGAACAAATTCTTATTTACAATGACGGCCTACCAAAAAGCAAAAGACCTCCTGTGGGAACGGGGATAAAATATATATACATATATATAACGTAAATTAAACAGGAGTTGTTCAATTTGATAAACTCTTTGGTTAGTGTCAGTTGATCTCAAAAAGTATTTGTATATATACATACACAGTTGAAGTCGGAAGTTTACTTAAACTATTTTTAATGACTCCAACCTAAGTGTTTCAACCACTCCACAAATGTCTTGTTAACAAACTATAGTTTTGGCAAGTCAGTTAGGACATCTGCTTTGTGCATGACACAAGTAATTTTTCCAACAATTGTTTACAGACAGATTATTTCACTTAAAATTCACTGTATCACAATTCCAGCGGGTCAGAAGTTCACATACACTAAGTTGACTGTGCCTTTCAACAGCCTGGAAAATTCCAGAAAATGATGTCATGGCTTTAGAAGCTTCTGATAGGCTAATTGACATCATTTGAGTCAATTGGAGGTGTACCTGTGGATGTATTTCAAGGCCTCCCTTCATACTTAGTGCCTCTTTGCTTGACATCATGGGAAAATCAAAAGAAATTAGCCAAGACCTCAGAAAAAAAATTGTAGACCTCCACAAGTCTGGTTCATCCTTGGGAGCAATTTCCAAACGCCTGAAGGTACCACGTTCATCTGTACAAACAATAGTACGCAAGTATAAACACCATGGGACCACGCAGCCGTCATACCGCTCAGTCTCCTGGAGATGAACGTACTTTGGTGTGAAAAGTGCAAATCAATCCCAGAACAACAGCAAAGGACCTTGTAAAGATGCTGGAGGAAACAGGTACAAAAGTATCTATATCCACAGTAAAACGAGTCCTATATCGACATAACCTGAAAGGCCGCTCAGCAAGGAAGAAGCCACTGCTCCAAAACCACCATAAAAAAGCCAGACTATGGTTCGCAACTGCACATGGGGACAAAGATTGTACTTTTTGGAGAAATGTCCTCTGGTCTGATGAAACAAAAATAGAACTGTTTGGCCATAATGACCATCGTTATGTTTGAGGGAAAAAGGGGGAGGATTGCAAGCCGAAGAACACCATCCCAACCAAGAAACACGGGGGTGGCAGCATCATGTTGTGGGGGTGTTTTGCTGCAGGAGGGACTGGTGCACTTCACAAAAATAGATGGCATCATGAGGGAGGAAAATTATGTGGATATATTGAAGCAACATCTCAAGACATCAGTCAGGAAGTTAAAGCTTGGTCGCAAATGGGTCTTCTAAATGGACAATGACCCCAAGTACACTTACAAAGCTGTGGCAAAATGGCTTAAGGACAACAAAGTCAAGGTATTGGAGTGGCCATCACAAAGCCCTGACCTCAATCCTGTAGAAAAATTGTGGGCAGAACTGAAAAAGCATGTGCGAGCAAGGAGGCCTACAAACCTGACTCAGTTACACCAGCTCTGTCAGGAGGAATGGGCCAAAATTCATTGAACTTATTGTGGGAAGCTTGTGGAAGGCTACCGGAAACATTTGACCCAAGTTACAAAATGTAAAGACAAATACTAATTGAGTGTACGTAAACTTCTGACCCACTGGGAATGTGATGAAAGAAATATAAACTGAAATAAATCATTCTCTCGACTATTATTCTGACATTTCACATTCTTAAAATAAAGTGGGGATCCTAACTGACCTAAGAAAGGGAATTTTTACTAGGTTTAAATATCAGGAATTGTGAAAAACTGAGTTGAAATGTATTTGGCTAAGGTGTATGTTAACTTCCGACTTCAACTGTATATAACATATAAATATAGGACAAAACACACAACGACAAGAGACAACACAACACTACATAAAGAGAGACCTAAGACAACAACATAGCAAGGCAGCATCACATGACAACACAGCATGGTAGCAACACAACATGGCAGCGAACGACATGGTCGCAGAACAAAACATGGTACAAACATTACTGGGCACAGACAACAGCACAAAGGGCAAGAAGGTAGAGACAACAATACATCCCGCAAAGCAGCCACAACTGTCAGTAAGAGTGTCCATGATTGAGTCTTTGAATGAAGAGATTGAGATAAAACTGTCCAGTTGGAGTGTTTGTTGCAGCTCGTTCCAGTCGCTAGCTGCAGCGAACTGAAAAGAGTGACCCAAGGATGTGTGTGCTTTGGGGACGTTTAACAGAATGTGACTGGCAGAACGGGTGTTGTATGTGGAGGATGAGGGCTGCAGTAGACATCTCAGATAGGGGGGAGTGAGGGTTTTATAAATAAGCATCAACCAGTGGGTCTTGCGACGGGTATACAGTGATGACCAGTTTACAGAGGAGTATAGAGTGCAGTGATGTGTGCTATAAGGAGCATTGGTGGCAAATCTGATGGCCGAATGGTAAAGAACATCTAGCCACTCGAGAGCACCATTACCTGCTGATCTATAAATTACCGTAATTTCCGGACTATTAAGCGCACCTGAATATAAGCCGCACCCACTGAATTTAAAAATATATATTATTTTGAACATAAATAAGCCGCACATGCCTATAAGCCGCAGGTGCCTACCGGTACATTGAAACAAATAAACTTTACACAGGCTTTAACGAAACACGGCTTGTAACAAAAATAAATAGGCTTTATTAACGAAACACGGCTTGTAACAAAAAATTTGCAGTAAACAGTAGCCTACCAAGAAAGTCATTGCTCCAGACCAAGCTCCCGTGCAGCAGCTCTATTTCCTTTTCCAACAGCCAGATCAATCGCCTTCAACTTGAAAGCTGCATCATATGCATTTCTCCGTGTCTTTGCCATGATGAGGGTGACAAAATGACTACCGTAACCAGAATGATGGGAAGTTTGAGCGCGCTCGATTTAATCTAAACAGTAAACGAAAAAGTTGTTTGACCTTAACCCGTTCGGCAATTTCATTGGTCTAATGAAAGCTTCATGCCGCCAAAAAACTGAGCACGTCACAGAATGTGTTTAAAAAAAAAAAAAAAAATCATTTGAAAGCGAGAAAAATCCATATATTAGCCGCGTCATTGTTTAAGCCGCGAGGTCCAAAGCGTGGAAAAAAAGTAGTGGCTTATAGTCCGGAAATTACGGTATGTCTCCGTAATCTAGCATGGGTAGGATGATCATATGAATCAGGGTTAGTTTGGCAGCTGGGGTGAAAGAGGAGCGATTACGATAGAGGAAACCAAGTCTAGATTTAACTTTTGCCTGCAGCTTTGATTTGTGCTGAGAGAAGGACAGTGTACTGTCTAGCCATACTCCCAAGTACTTGTATGAGGTGACGACCTCAAGCTCTAAACCCTCAGAGGTAGTAATCACAACTGTGGGGAGAGGGGCCATTCTTGGAGGTGTTCAGTCCCTTTACTCAGTACTTTGTTGAAGCACCTTCGGTAGCGATTACAGCCTCGAGTCTTCTTGGGTATGACGCTACAAGCTTGGCACACCTGTATTTGGGGAGTTTGTCCCATTCTTCTCTGCAGATCCTCTCAAGCTCTGCCAGGTTGGATGGGGAGCATCGCTGCACAGCTATTTTTAGGTCTCTGCAGAGATGTTCGATCGGGTTCAAGTCCAGGCTCTGGCTGGGCCACTCAAGAATATTCAGAGACTTGTCCCGAGGCCACTTCTGCATTTTCTTGGCTGTGTGCTTAGGGTCGTTGTCCTGTTGGAAGGTGAACCTTCGCCCCAGTCTGAGGACCTGAGTGCTTTGGAGAAGGTTTTCATCAAGGATCTGTCTGTACTTTGCTCCATTCATCTTTCCCTCGATCCTGACTAGTCTCCCAGTCCCTGCTGCTGAAAAACATTCCCACAGCATGATGCTGCCACCACCATGCTTCATCGTAGGGATGGTGCCAGGTTTCCTCCGGACGTGATGCTTGGCATTTAGGCCAAAGAGTTCAATCTTGGTTTCATCACAGTCTGAGAGTCCTTTAGGTGCCTTTTGGCAAACTCCAAGTGGGCTGTCATGTGCTTTTTACTGAGGAGTGGCTTCCGTCTGGCCACTCTACCATAAAGTCCTGGTTGGTGGAGTGCTGCAGAGATGGTTGTTCTTCTGGAAGGATCTCCCATCTCCACAGAGGAACTCTGGAGCTCTGTCAGAGTAACTATCGGGTTCTTGGTCACCTCCCTGACCAAGGCCCTTCTAAAAACCTGAATTTGCTTTGTCATTATGGTGTTATTGTGTGTAGATAGTTTTATTTTAATCAAACATTTAATACATTTTAGAATAAGGCTGTAACATAAAAAGAAATGTGGAAAACATCAAGAGGTCTGAATACTTTCCAAAGGCACTGGACAAACAGAAAGGAAAATGGTGAAAATTGCAGTACATATATTTATCGGCAGAAAACTATAGTGATAATATCATATCGTGAGATCCCTGGCAATTCCCAGCCATAGTGATCATGTCCTCACAGACTACTTGGTCCCCATGGAACACTTCTGAATGATTACCGAGATCGAAATTTAGTCAGGTGATACAATCGATCAATAGTTTGAAAGGGCCATTTAAAAGAAATCACGTGACTTCAATATTGTTTCGAAATGACTTAGTGTCACTGCCGGTCAAACGAGGCAAAGAAGAGAAGCAGAAAAGCTAGGCAACAATACGGTCCAACATCAATGACCATCTCTCCCACTCAGTGTCTGCCTGTGCGTCATATGGTTGTGTTGGATACAACAAAGACGGACGTCACTTCAACGCAGACGGACCATGCTGAGTATCAAACTGTTAATAGCCATTCCTCTCACGTTGGAATTAGTATGCGCTGCCCCGTCTTCACCGTCTGTTGCACTGTGGGGTTTAAGTGAGCTGAGAGCGGACTCTGGAAGAATCCTTCCTGATTAGCATATTTAAGCGCGTGTGTGTGTGTGTGTCTGTGGGCGAGGCGCGTCTGCCATGTTAATCAACACAGACGTCCCCCGCAGGCCTTCTATTAGACAGCCTGAGCATCAGCTATTATATATCTCTCTCTCACACACACACACACACACACACACACACACTTTCAGCTAACTCCAATGTAGACGACTACCAGCTTGTCTATAATTATGTTGTTCTTTAATCATAATAAAGGTTCATCCCCGTTTTCTGAGCATCGAGTCGAGGTTTCGCCTTTTCAAAGGCTGGCTAGTGATCGCTTTTGTTAACTGTGATTAGATTAAAGAGGGAGATAAGCAAGTCAAACAGTGCCACCGTGGTCAGTTGCTCGACACTATTTTATATGTGAGATGTAAAGCAACCCACTCCTAAATGACCTACATCTCATAACGCTGGCCACAAACACATAGATCAGTAGCGTTGCTCCGGCTAATGTTATTCATTCTATTTCTAGTCTACACTTGTAGCCTATCGGTAAATACCCATAGTCAACCAAAAATGGAATGGTGATCTCACGCGCTCGCCCAGTGGGTATTCATTAAACATAACGGAGGTCACGTATCAAGATCAAACAACTGTGTTCTTGCCTTTTTAACCTCTCCTAACAAACTTTAAATCGAGATGTTAAAAATGGGTGAACGAACAGCTTGTCGGTTATGAACTAGATTCACCAGTAGCTTGGCAGAGATTCACTATAGCTCTCCACCCAGCCACCCAGTCTCCCAAAAGTCCTAGCAGGGTAGAGGGCCCATAGCTAGTAGAAGCACAGAAATACACACTAAGTTAATACACAGGGGGAATGTATTCCAAAGTAACCAGGCTGTCCTAGTTCCAAGGCTCAGTTAAAGATGCCCTTTGATGTTAGTGATGACGTTGTTTTCCCTCTGTGTTTATCCATGGAGGGATCCTCCTCACTGAAGACTGCGTTAAAGGGATTCCTGATCGTTATCTCAACGTGTGTGTGTGTGTGCGCGCTCGCGTGTGTGTGGCACGCCCAGTCCTAGATTTGCCATCCCCCAGCTAACTGGCCTGATTGAGTTAGAGAGGGGAAACGTGGGAGGGAGGACACAGGGAGGGAGGACACACACATCGACACATACCGCACACACTCACAGCAGACTGTCAGACTTTTGGTCGCCATGACAAAGTTGGTTAATGTGGTGAATCAATGTGGTGACTGTCTGTAGCTCTGATGACTAACACAATGAGTTATTATGACATAATGGGGATAGCCCTACTTATGTGTGTGTGTGTGTGTGTGTATGTGTGTGCATGTGTGGCCTAACACGATGATTTATAAACGCCATAAAGAAGATGGCCTTACTCATGTGTGTGTTTGTGTCTTAATGTCCCACGAGAGGACTGTCATTAGGGTAGGGTGGACCACTGATCCCCATACACACAGAGCTACAAGCCATAGATATAGAGTTTCAGGATAACCTTGTTTGAGATGCACTAATTCTGATAGAACCCAAAGTACAGAGACAACTACATTCTAGTTAGTAATCATTTTAATATGATGATTAATGTCAAGTTGTCAACATGGAGGATTGGTTGGAGGACAAGTTGGCAGTTGGCAATCTGTGGCAATGTTTTTTTTTTTTTAAGTACTGTATGTTTGAGTTTGAGTTTGTTTCTCACCTCATCAAACCTGTCGAAGGAAGCTCCTTCCTGCATGAAGCCAGGCAGGTGCTTCTGCCAATTAAACTCATAGGACTTAGTCATGGCTGCTCACACCTGGAGAGAGCGGGAGAGGGGGAGGAGGACAGGGGGGGTGTAGAGAGGGATAGAGAGAGAGGGAGAGAGAGACATTGTGTTAAGACAGGTGGGCCACATGTCTCCTGGGCTGTTAAAATAAGTATGATTTATGCACTATCAAATTGCCTTTCTTTGTAGTACTGGGAAAAACCTGACTCAGTCATAATGATGACTATAATCAATCCATCACGCAGACATACACTACCCCGAGTCTACACACGTGTCGTTTTACCTCAGAATGACGCCAACTGTCTCAAGACGGCGCTTCATCTCGCATTATTATCGATACCGGCTTACGGAAATAGTCAACGATGACGTCTAACCTGAGAACGTTGGCCTGTGTATGTGAGTCTGTGTGTGTGTGTGTGTGTGTGTGTGTGTGTGTGTGTGTGTGTGTGGTGTGTTGCCCCCTAACACATTGAACTCGTCCAAGAACTCTTCCCATCTATGAATGAACACTTTGTAACGTCGGTCACTGCATCAGTAATGATGGCCATTTTCGGATCAGACAGCAGACTCTGCCAACTATGTATTTTCAGAAGGGCTGAGGTACGTAGGATACAGTGCCTTGAGAAAAAGTATTCACACCCCTTGACTTTTCCACATTTTCTTGTGTTACAGGCTGAATTTAAAATGGACTCAATTGAGATGTTTTGTTAGTGGCCTACACACAATACCCCATAATGTCAAAGTGGAATTATGTTTTTTTTATATATTTACAAATTAATTAAAATTGAAAGCTGTGTCTTGGGCCAATAAGTATTCAACCCTGTTATGGCAGGAGAAAGAAATTGTAAAAAAAAAAAAAAGTCACATAATAAACACTATTGTTACACATAGAACTTAACATTCGTTTTGAGTGACTACCTCATCTCTGTACCCCACACATACAACTATCTGTAAGATCCCTCAGTCGAGCAGGGAATTCCTAACACAGATTCAACCACAAAGACCAGGGAGGTTTTCCAATACCTTGCAAAGATGGAAACCTATTGGTAGATGGGTAAACAAATATGACATTGAATATCCATTTGAGCATGGTGAAGTTATTAATTACACTTTGGATGGTGTATCATTACACCTAGTCACTACAAAGATACAGGCGTCCTTCCTAACTAAGTTGCCGGAGAGGAAGGAAACCGCTCATGGATTTCACCAAGAGGCCAATGGTGACTTTAAAACAGCTACAGAGTTTAATGGCTGTGATAGGATAAACCTGAAGATGGATCAACAACATTGTAGTTACTCCACAATACTAACCTAATTGACAGAGTGAAAAGAAGGAAGCTTGTACAGAATACAAATATTCCAAAACATGCATCCCTTTTGCATCAAGGCACTAAAGTAATACAGAAAAAAATGTGGCAAAGCAATTCATTTTTTGTCGTCCTGAATACAAAGTGTTATGTTTGAGGTAAATCTGAAACAACACATTACTGAGTACCACTCTCAATATTTTCAAGAATAGTGGTGGCTTCATCATGTGATGGGTATACTTGTAATAGTAAGGACTGGGGATTATTTCAGGATAAAAATAAATTAAAAGAATGGAGCTGAGCACAGTCTGTTTTTCTACCAGACACTACGAGATGAATTCACCTTTCAGCAGGACAATAACTTAAAACACAAGGCCAAATCCACACTTGAGTTGCTTACCAAGAAGACAATGAATGTTCCTGAGTGGTGGAGTTACAGCACCCACTGTCACAGGACACCATCACCCACTTACCCCAAGGCAGCTCAACTTACCCTGTCTCCATGCTCAACTTACCCTGTCCCCATGCTCAACTTACCCAATAAAAGTGCCAAGAGACCACTTTTTTTGGACAAGTTATGTCTCAAAACTGTTATGATTGCACGAATTCTGATTATTTTACTACCAAACACCTACTACCACACACCTACTACCACATATCTACTACCATACACATACCACACACCTACTACCATAGATCTACTACCATACACATACTATAACCTATACCACACACCTACTACCATCTACTACCACAGATCTACTACCATACACCTACTACCACCAATACCAAAATCCTACTACCATCTACTACCACAGGTCTACTACCATACACATACTACCACCTATCACCTATACTACACACCTACTACCACACACCTACTACCATACACATACTACCACCTATACTACACACCTACTACCACACACCTACTACCACACACACCTACTACCACACACACATACCACCACACACCTACTATCACACACATAGTACCACACATACATACTACCACACACCTACTACCCCCTACTACCACACACCTACTACCCCTACTACAACACACCTACTACCCCTACTACCACCTATACCACACACATAGTACCACACACATAGTACCACACACATAGTACCACACACACATAGTACCACACACATATAGTACCACACACACATAGTACCACACACACATAGTACCCCTACTACCACACACCTACCACCATCTACTACCACACACCTACTACCACCTATACCACACACCTACTATCACACACCTACTATCACACACACCTAGTACCACACACACACACACACACAGTACCCCCTGCTACCACACACCTACTACCCCTACTACCACCCACACACACACACACACACACACACACACACACACACACACACCTACTACCCCTACTACCACACACCTACTACCATCTACTACCACACACCTACTACCATCTACTACCACACACCTACCACCATCTACTACCACAGACCTACTACCATCTACTACCACAGACCTACTACCACAAACCTACTACCAAACACCTACTACCACACCACCTACTACCACACACCTACAGATCTACTACCACACACCTACTACCATACACATACTACCACCTATACTACACACCTACTACCATACACATACTACCACACACCTACTACCATCTACTACCACACACATCCTACCACCTATACCACACACCTACTACCACCTATACCACACACCTACTATCACACACATAGTACCACAGACCTACTACCACACACACACCTACTACCCCCTACTTCCACACACCTACTACCACACACATACTACCACCTATACCACACACATACTACCACCTATACCACACACATACTACCACCTACTACCACAGACCTACTACCACACACATACGACCCCCTACTACCACACACCTACTACCACACACACATACTACCACCTATACCACACACCTACTACCCCCTTCTACCAAACACCTACCACCTACTACCACAGACCTACTACCACACACTACCACACCATCTACTACCACACACCTACTACCACACACACATACCACCACACACCTACTATCACACACATAGTACCACACATACATACTACCACACACCTACTACGCCCTACTACCACACACCTACTACCCCTACTACAACACACCTACTACCCCTACTACCACCTATACCACACACCTACTCTCACACACCTAGTACCACACACATAGTACCACACACACATAGTACCCCCTACTACCACACACCTACTACCCCTACTACCACACACCTACCACCATCTACTACCACACACCTACTACCACCTATACCACACACCTACTATCACACACACATAGTACCACACACACACACACAGTACCCCCTACTACCACACACCTACTACCCCTACTACCACACACACACACCTACTACCCCTACTACCACACACCTACTACCATCTACTACCACACACCTACTACCATCTACTACCACAGACCTACTACCATCTACTACCACAGACCTACCACAAACCTACTACCAAACACCTACTACCACACCACCTACTACCACACACCTACAGATCTACTACCACACACCTACTACCATACACATACTACCACCTATACTACACACCTACTACCATCTACTACCACACACCTACCACCTATACCACACACCTACTACCACCTATACCACACACCTACTATCACACACATAGTACCACAGACCTACTACCACACACACACCTACTACCCCCTACTTCCACACACCTACTACCACACACATACTACCACCTGTACCACACACATACTACCACCTATACCACACCCATACTACCACCTACTACCACAGACCTACTACCTCACACACATACTACCCCCTACTACCACACACACATACTACCACCTATACCACACACCTACTACCCCCTTCTACCAAACACCTACCACCTACTACCACAGACCTACTACCACACCACACACTACCACACACCTACTACCACACCATCTACTACCACACAACTACTACCACACCACCTACAACCACACAACTACTACCACACCTGTGTTGTGTTCAGTAATCCCAAAACTGGAGAAAGCAACCTAGTAAAATAATGGACAGCTGGGCAATTTAATCAAACTCGCGCTGCAGTAATTTGTAGTAGATGTAGTGGGTGTTTTGATGTAGAGCATGTTGCTGTGTACTTAACATCAAACACAGAACACACAAGCATGCGCACACACACACAAACAGCCACTCTCCTTTCCAAATTCTGTCAGGCACAGCTGGCTCTCTCCGTCTACCCCCCTTCTCTCATCTCCCTCTCCCTCGTTCTGTCACTCTGCCTTTCTGTCTCATCATCTGTCTCATTGGAAAACCTCACTGGTCTTTGTAGTGAATCTGTCTTTGAAATTCACTGTTGGACTGAAGGACCTTACAGATAATTGTATGTGTGGGGTACAGAGATGAGGTAGTCATTCAAAAATCATGGTAAACACTATTATTGCACAGAGTCCATACAACTTATTATGTGACTTGTTAAGCACATTTTTACTCCTGAACTTATTTACGAATGCCATAACAAATGGGTTGAATACATTTCAGCTTTTCATTTGTAAACAATTCTAAAAACATAATTCCACTTTGAAATTATGTGGTATTGTGTGTAGGCCAGTGACACAAAATCTCAATTTAATCCATTTTAAATTCAGGCTGTAACACAAGAAAACCTGGAAAAAGTCAAGGGGTGTGAATACTTTCTGAAGGCACTGTAGGTCAACGTTTAATTCAATGAATGGAGGTGTGGTATATTGTATATCTTAAATGTATGCCTACATTCAGATACAGATCTCTGTTCAATATCAGAGGTTGGGTTAAATGCGGAAGACACATTTCAGTTGTACAACTGACTAGGTTTCCCCCTTTCCCCTTTCCTTTCCCCCTTCCACTTTTCCCTTCCACTTTTCCCTTCCACTTTTCCCTTCCACTTTTCCCTTCTATACCAGTTGTCTGGGACAGGGATGTTGTTTCAATGTACCAATTCATAGGCAAGTTCTCTGCATTTGATGCTACTAAGCCTATGAAACCGGTCCGCAAAACTCAGACTCCATGTCTACAGATAAGACTTTGTGTTCCTCTGCTACTCTACCATAGCCTCTCTTTCACACGGGTACATGTTAATTTTCACTGTCGTTCAGTCTATATTTTTATCCCTTGCTGTTGGATTTCATCCCCTCAAATGGACTTCATTCCCTTCTCTCACTTCCTTGGCTGCTCTTTCAAGAACCTCAAGGGGGGCTGATCGTTTTACGTTTGTATGCACAGGGTGTGACGACGTCGGCTATGTAAACAATACAAAATGCAACAACAACAAAAAAAAACGGACAAATGGTAATCATCATTTGTATGGGGTATGGTGGTCATTCCTTCAACTTATCCCAAGGCAAACATTTTGACTATCTTAGCCCACACAGCTACAAGAGTGCATTTTCATGCTAGGTTTAGGACCTCATATTGTGGCTTATAAAGATCCCAACTGATGTACTAACACTGATCACACTGTATTAGTGTAGTAGGAGGAACAACCATGTCTACTAGCACTAACAGAAGGAGACAAGAGAGATAGAAGGCGAGAAAGCATGGGAGAAAGAAAGGACGGGAGAAAGAGAGAGAGAGAGAAAGAGAGAGACAGAAGGTGGGCCATGCCCGTCAAACACATCCGTCTACCATCTGTGATGTTCTACCAGGGGACCATATTGACAGATGCACACATCCTACCGGGGGACTATATTGACAGTTGCACACTTCCAGTTGAGATCTGAGGCTCCGGGCCAGCCGCACAGCCAAGGACAACACTCAGAGTCAAGACTGAATATTCATCAAGCAATATACCCTGCCGAATATCTATCAGAAAAGACTGAAAATGACAAAATATTCCATTTAAAATACACCAAGACTTTAAAAAAAATACATGTCCAATGTCGTGGCTGGGCTTTCTGCATAACCCTCCTAGCTATATTCAACACTATTTATTACAAGAAGTGAATTCAAAAGATGCTGGTACTCACTTTAATATGACTGTTTTTTTGGGGACCCGGCGCTCAAACAGAAGAAAATTAGAGATACCCTGTTCTCTGTATCAGTTAATCAACCACTGACTATTCCAAACCAACATCCTCTACTCCATATAACAACAATCCCCCACCATCCATCCACACGTTCTCCTCCTAAACACGTGAGCTGTAGAACAGAGTGTCCTGGCAGTGCCAACCCCTGGCGAACCCCTGCTTGGTGAACTCTGACAGTGAGATAATTATGTTAGATAACTCCCCTGTCCCATAGGCTGGGGGCTCCCCTGTCACTAGGCACAGTCTAATACGGCTGCTAGGGTAACACCCAGCGGAACACTCCTCACCTCATAAACCCAAATTAACTGCCCGGTGACGAGCCAACGGGGCGCTGCAGCACTGGGGTGGCACGGGGACATGGAAACTAGGAGGGAATAACTAAACCACCACACAGGGCTACCTAGGACGGAAGGTATCCTAGAGGTTAGAAAGGCTGGCAAAGTGGTGGCATGAGGGGTGGCACGAGGACGGCTATGAGGATACCACACACCAGCCTGACCTAACTGGTGAGGAGCACTCTTACACAGAGGTGGCACAGGGTACAGCTGGCACACAGAGGTGGCGCAGGGTACAGCTGGCACACAGAGGTGGCATGGGGACATGAGGTCAGGGAAACCTCATACCTTCCTGACAACTGAAGTAGGATAACTTAACTAATGCTTTCAAACTGATCAGGAGACACGAGGTGAAGACTGACCAAGGTCATCGCTGACTGAAAGCACAGCAAATCGAAAACACTAGAATGACATCTGATTGAAGTATGTGGAGGGACTCCTTTTTCACTCTGATATTTTATTCTGCACCTTTACTTAGCCTAGTGGTCAATTTGCAGAAAATCACAATTTGCAAAAAAGGTACAAGAAAAAAGATAAAAGGGTGTTTTATAATCAAACAGCATCCGATGGCATTTTGGGAAACCGCAAAACGAATGAAGGTGGTGTTGATGCTCTTGAATAAAAGATGAGAATAGACGAGACAAGGCCATGAAGAACAGAAGGGACAAAAATAGCATTTGAGAGGAGATTGAAGGAGATTGAAAGTAAACAAGGTTGTTTAACATGGAGGATAAAAGCCTTTAGTTTAGCTCTAACCAGGTCCTGACAGTCCCAATCCATCACTGGAGGTTTAGTCTGATTACAACCAGACTGAGGTTCAAATAGTACTTGAAACCATTTCCGATACTTCAGCTTGGCTTTATTGAGCTTGCCAGGTGCAATGGACAAATATAACAGTCGCAAAAGTGCAAACCCAGCCTACCTGGCACTCCAGGCAGGCTAAAGAAAACGCTCAAAGTATTTGAAAGATTTCTAATAGTATATGAACCCAGGTCTGATTCCTCAGCACAATGAGAACTGTGACCCCTCCTGACCCTTAACCCACTAATACCCTGACCTCTGACCCTATCCTGTGTCTGCTTATCGTCTTTACGTTCAGTAGATCTATTATGTTTGAAGTGTTATTTCGTTGTGTTGACGTCTACGAGTCCCAATTGCCCTATGGTACACTGTTCCAGTCTCATATTCACACACTGAGGCTGCGTTTACACAGGCAGCCCAATTCTGATCTTTTGCCAATAACGTTTCAGGCATAATGCCAATCTGATCCAATCAAGACCAACATCTACAAAGTAATAACTCAAGTCTATAACAATAAGTCATGTCAATAACTCACGTTCAAACTCATGTGTCTGGACCACTTTTCCCAGCCTGTCAATTGAACCTACAGACATGATTGGAAATGTAAATAACCCAGTAACCAATCAATCAGAATGCATAGACACCGG
>NC_138305.1:58502500-58632500 GCF_965601325.2 Salmo salar
ACACTGTCACTAGCCGGGCTATCACCGGTACTCTACCCTGAGCATTAGACACTGTCACTAGCAGGGCTATCACCGGTACTCTACCCTGAGCATTAGACACTGTCACTAGCCGGGCTATCACCGGTACTGTACCCTGAGCATTAGACACTGTCACTAGCCGGGCTATCACCGGTACTCTACCCTGAGCATTAGACACTGTCACTAGCCGGGCTATCACCGGTACTCTACCCTGAGCATTAGACACTGTCACTAGCCGGGCTATCACCGGTACTCTACCCTGAGCATTAGACACTGTCACTAGCCGGGCTATCACCGGTACTCTACCCTGAGCATTAGACACTGTCACTAGCCGGGCTATCACCGGTACTCTACCCTGAGAATTAGACACTGTCACTAGCCGGGCTATCACCGGTACTCTACCCTGAGCATTAGACACTGTCACTAGCCGGGCTATCACCGGTACTCTACCCTGAGCATTAGACACTGTCACTTGCCGGGCTATCACCGGTACTCTACCCTGAGCATTAGACACTGTCACTAGCCGGGCTATCACCGGTACTCTACCCTGAGAATTAGACACTGTCACTAGCCGGGCTATCACCGGTACTCTACCCTGAGCATTAGACACTGTCACTAGCCGGGCTATCACCGGTACTCTACCCTGAGAATTAGACACTGTCACTAGCCGGGCTATCACCGGTACTCTACCCTGAGCATTAGACACTGTCACTGGCCGGGCTATCACCGGTACTCTACCCTGAGCATTAGACACTGTCACTAGCCGGGCTATCACCGGTACTCTACCCTGAGCATTAGACACTGTCACTAGCCGGGCTATCACCGGTACTCTACCCTGAGCATTAGACACTGTCACTAGCCGGGCTATCACCGGTACTCTCCCTGAGCATTAGACGTAAACATTAGAGACCTCTGCCTTATGTACATAGTCATTGAACACTGGTCACTTGCAAAATGTTTACATGCTGTTTTATTACTTTATATGTGTTTACTGTATTCTAGTTATGGCTCTTCCTATACGCACCTTTTCTATTCATATACTGTCCATACTGTATGTACACACCATTCAGATACATTTATATGTATGACGCTTGCAACACCAGGGTTGTGGGTTCGATTCCCACGGAGGACCAGTCCGAAAAAAGTATGACAATGTATGCACGCACTACTGTAAGTCTTTCTGGATAAGAGCACCTGCTAAATGACTAAAATGTAAAATATAAAGGTCAATATTTATATTCCAGACTGATATTGCTCGTTCTGACATGTATTCATTTCTTGTTATTTTGTTAAACTTTTGGATTATGTGTGTATTGTCATTGTATTGTCAGATATTGCTGCTCTGTTGGAGCTAGAAACATAAGCATTTCGCTGCACCTGCAATAACATCTGCAAAACTGTGTATGAGACCAATAAACGTTGATTTGATTGAGTGTTTACATATTGTTTTACCCACTTTATACACTGAGTGAACAAAATATTAAGAACACCTTCCTACTATTGAGTTGGGGACCCCCCCCCCAAACCCTCAGAATAGCCTTAATTCATCAGGAGGAAGGACTCTACAAGGTGTCGAAAGCGTTCCACAGGGATGCTAGCCCATGCTGCGCATGAAAAACCCAGCAGCATTGCAGTTCTTGACACAAACCAGTGTGCCTGGCACCGACTACCATACTCCGTTCAAAGGTACTTAAATCTTTTGTCTTGTCCATTCACCCTCTGAATGGCACACATACACAATCCTTCTTTAATCTACACTGATTGAAGTAGATTTAACAAGTGACATCAATAAGAGATAGACTGACCAGGAGAATCCAGGTGAAAGCTGTGTTTTGGAAAGAGCAGGTGTTCTTAATGTTTTGTACACTCAGTGTATGTGTCTTCGGAATAAATTCATCCAGTGAGATTGCTCTTGGATTGCATTTGGATAACTGTTACGGTGCTATTTGGGTTAATTGGGTTTGTTTCTACATTTCAAGATGTATTAAAAACGTTGATTTGATTTGACACACTGAAGAACATGCTGCCTATAAAGTGTCAATCTTCAACAAACGCCTGTCAATGTTTAGTGCAAGCTCTTTATAATTCAGTCTTTATAAGTCCCTCTTTATAATTCAGTCTTTATAAGTCACTCTTTATAATTCATTATGCTAGTATTTTCACTGTATCTGTTCCTATCAAAAAACTAAATAATCTTTCTATTCTAAAAGCATAATGCATGTGATATAGAGAAGATATTAGAAAAACAAGGATATGACAGATTAAGTGGGCACCGGATACAGTATGTGAAATGACATAATAATAAATGAGATCAGACCGAATCACATTACGGTTCAGGTTAATGATTCCCTTGGTAATCAGGCAACATCACACCATAACATGCCCATGTTTACCAAGACGGTAAGTAGCCATTCATTCAGCAGGAAGAGAGAGGCCTGCAGAGGGATACACTCGTTTTATGGCTCCCATGGCACATGATTGAAATAACCCTAAAATCAATGGTGTGTTTGCGTATGCATGCGTGCGTTCTGTATGTTAAATCCAGTTAAGAGCAAACACACAAGATCCAGTGTGCACCGTGAGTGTGTGCGTGCGTCCGTGTGTGTTTACCTAGTGCAGCTTCACGTTATTGAGATCAATCCAACCTGTTTTGATACTGTAAGACACCTAGGCACAGATCTAGGGATCATAATCCTAACCTTCACCATTATGTGGAAAACACTCAACTTCACTTAAGTCAATGTCTGGGTGATCTAAGGTCCATGTGGCAAATGGAGAGAAACCGGCTCAGATGAGCTATGATAGGCCTACATTTGATGCTTATCGAGTCAAACAAAAGAGACGGGAGGTGAGGGAGCGAAGGAGAGAAGAGGAGCAGAGGACTAGGAGGAGGAAGAGGTGAGCTGTGAAAATTCATCCCTCTGAGCTCACATCAATTACTCCACATTTCAGCTCCTCTCCTCAGTGTGTGTCATCTGAGGTTTCTCTGATACCTCCGTCTCTCTCTCTCTCTCTCTGTGTCCCTGAGGGCTCCGGCTTACAGTAAGGGGGACTGGAGAAAGGAGAGCTCTTAATAGGACTGTGATACAGAGCTAATATGAGACACTTTACACAAAGCCCATTCCACCTAGAGAGGAAACACAGGCCCATAGGAAAGGAATTACATTTAGAAACCACAGGAGCAACACAAAAAAGTATCGCTACTTGGGATTAGCCTTTCAACCTTTCTTTATATGGCCAAGTATCTTGCGGTTTGATTCGATCATTTTGTGACGGAAACTTGCTGTCTTTCCGTCACACGCTGACCATCGTGGCCATACTGCTGCTGACACACACACACACACACACACACACACACACACACACACACACACACACACACACACACACACACACACACACACACACACACACACACACACACACACACACACACACACACACACACACACACACACACACACACACACACACACAGATAAAAGGCTATCTGCCAGTAGACTCAAGAGACAAAGGAAGCAGATGAACTCGTAAAAATAGCGAACATTACCTTCACATCCCTCTCTCGCTTGCTCCCTCCCTCCCTCCCTCCGCCCTCTCTCTCTTTATCTCTCTTTGAGTTCTAAATATAGCAGTTCGTTTTCAGCCCAGCAAAACGGAGTTAAACAAAGGACTTAACACATCACCTAATGGATGGGGCTCCCCCTTATACACTACCCTCCACCAAATGATGTACAGTACAGCGTGTGGTGCGTGTGTGTGCACTTCTAAGTGCTCCAGTACAGTCATGCATTTGAGTCTGCATGCTAAAGCTCCACCTCCAACAAACAGAGGCCTCTTAGATAGTGGAGGAAGGAGGGGGAGGAGATGGGAGTGTTCTTATATGCTGATAGCCTGGGGGAAGTCTGCAGCAGTGTGTGTGTGTGTGTGTGTGTGTGTGTGGTGTGTGTGTGTGTGTGTGTGTGTGTGTGTGTGTGTGTGTGTGTGTGTGTGTGTGGTATTTACAGAGCTGAAGTACAGGGAGTTCCCTTTGCATAATGAGAGAGAAAAGGAGGGAAGGACGGAGAGAGAGAGGTCAATCTAACACAGCGTTTCCCAAACTAGGAGTCGCCTGATTTGAAAATGGGGTCGCGAGAGAAACTCTGAAATAAAATAAATAAAATTGTGCTGGGTTCATAGAACCGGGGTTATGTCAGTAACCTCCGTTAGCCGCTAGATGCAGTTGTAATAAACAGAGTGGTTTCTGTTTTCTTCCTACAGATGTGGCTCTATCTTTTGAACCGTTTAAGCTACAAAATATTATGACCCCGTCCCTGAAAGATAACACATACAGTTGAAGTCGGAAGTTTACATACACTTTGGTTGGAGTCATTAAAACTCATTTTTCAACCACTCCACAAATTTCTTGTTAACAAACTATAGTTTTGGCAAGTTGGTTAGGACATCTACTTTGTGCATGACACAAGTAATTTTTCCAACAACAGACCATTTCACTTAATTCACTGTATCACAATTCAAGTGGGTCAGAAGTTTACATACACTAAGTTGACTGTGCCTTTCAACAGTTTGGAAAATTCCAGAAAATGATGTCATGGCGTTAGAAGCTTCTGATAGGCTAATTGACGTCAATTGGAGGTGTACCTGTGTATGTATTTCAAGGCCTACCTTCAAACTCAGTGCCTCTTTGCTTGACATCATGGGAAAATGAAAAGAAATCAGCCAAGACCTCAGAAAAAAAATTGTAGACCTCCACAAGTCTGGTTCATCCTTGGGAGCAATTTCCAAATGCCTGAAGGTATCATCTGTACAAACAATAGTACGCAAGTATAAACACCATGGGACCACGCAGCCGTCACACCGCTCAGGAAGGAGACGCGTTCTGTCTCCTAGAGATGAATGTAATTTGGTTCGAAAAGTGCAAATCAATCCCAGAACAATAGCAAAGGACCTTGTGAAGATGCTGGAGGAAACAGGTACAAAAGTATCTACATCCACAGTAAAACGAGTCCTATATCGACATAACCTGAAAGGCCGCTCAGCAAGGAAGAAGCCACTGCTCCAAAACCACCATAAAAAAGCCAGACTATGGTTTCCAACTGCAATAGGGGACAAAGATCGTACTTTTTGGAGAAATGTCCTCTGGTCTGATGAAACAAAAATAGAACTGTTTGGCCATAATGACCATCGTTATGTTTGGAGGAAAAAGGGGGAGGCTTGCAAGCCAAAGAACACCATCCCAACCGTGAAGCACGGGGGTGGCAGCATCATGTTGTGGGGGTGCTTTGCTGCAGAAAATAGATGGCATCATGAGGAGGAAAATTATGTGGATATATTGAAGTAACATCAGTCAGGAAGTTGAAGCTTGGTCGCAAATGGGTCTTCCAGATGGACAATGACCTCAAGCATACTTCCAAAGTTGTGGCAAAATGGCTTAAGGACAACAAAGTCAAGGTATTGGAGTGGCCATCACAAAGCCCTAACCTCAATCCTATAGAACATTTGTGGGCAGAACTGAAAAAGCATGTGCGAGCAAGGAGGAAACAAACCTGACTCTGTTACACCAGCTCTGTCAGGAGGAATGGGACAAAATTCACCCAACTTATTGTGGGAAGCTTGTGGAAGGTTACCCAAAATGTTTGACCCAAGTTAACCAATTTAAAGGCAATGCTATCAAATACTAATTGAGTGCATGTAAACTTCTGACCCACTGGGAATGTGATGAAAGAAATAAAAGCTGAAATAAATCACTCTACTATTATTCTGACATTTCACATTCTTAAAATAAAGTGGTGATCCTAACTGACCTAAGACAGGGAATATTTACTAGGATTAAATGTCAGGAATTGTGAAAAATTGAGTTTAAATTTATTTGACTAAGGTGTATGTAAACTTCCGACTTCAACTGTATCTCTCTCTCCCTTCCCCCTCTCTCTAGGACCCTAAGATGCTGTCTTCGTTCGAGGCAGCGGGGAAGAAAGAGGAAGAGCTGGAGGGATGTGTCATCTACGTCTGTAGCGGGACCGACCTCGTCAACCTCTCCTTCATGTACATGGTGCCTGACAGCCCAGACACAGCTAGGGTAAATAAGGACTCATTAGAACCGAGTGGACAAGACCAGGCACTAAACCAGACTGAGGGGAAAAGATCATCATCAATGATCATGTTCTTTTCTACACAGGAGCTTAAGTCCCTAGTGGCCTTCATATATGGAGGGACATTGGGAAGCATCATGTATGCTGTACGCGTGTGATAAATGAGATACATAACGAATATACTGTACACACAAATTAACCTACACAACTTTACATATACATAGTTGGCCTATTGATAAAATGTTGTTAAAGGTATAATGCTTCTTTCTCACAATGCAACTTTTACATTATTCTGAGCTATCAAATACACTACATGGCCAAAAGTATGTGGACACCAGTCAACCATCTCATTCCAAAATCATGGGCATTAATATGGTGTTGCCCCCTGCTGCTATAACAGCCTCCGCTCTTCTGGGAAGGCTTTCCACTAGTGGTTGGAACATTGCTGAGGGGACTTACATCCATTCAGCCACAAGAGCATTAGTGAGGTCGGGCGATTAAGCCTGGCTCGCTGTCGGCATTCCAATTCATCCCAAAGGTGTTCGATGGGGTTGAGGTCAGGGCTCTGTGCAGGAGAGTCAAGTTCTTTCACACCGATCTCGACAAACCATTTCTTTATGGACCTCGCTTTGTGCACAGGGGCATTGTCATGCTGAAACAAGGAAGGGCTTTCCCCAAACTGATGCCAAAAAGTTGGAAGCATGGAATCATCTAGAATGTCATTGTATGCTGTAGCGTTAAGATTTACCTTTACTGAAACTAAGGGGCCTAGCCCAAACCATGAAAAATAGCCCCAGACCAATATTCCTCCTCCACCAAACTTTACAGTTGGTACTAGGTAGTGTTCTCCTGGCATCCGCCAAACCCAGATTAGTCCATTGGACTACCAGATTGGGAAGCTTTACACCACTCCAGCCAACACTTGGCATTGCACATGGTGATTTTAGGCTTGTGTGGGGCTGCTCCGCCATGGAAACCCATTTCATGAAGCTACCGACGAACAGTTATTGCGCCGACCTTGCATCTAGAGGCAGTTTGGAACTCGGTAGTGAGTGATGCAACCGAAGACAGCCGATTTTTATGTGATACTTGCTTAAGCACTCTGCGGTCCCATTCTGTGAGCTTGTGTAGCCTACCACTTCGCAGCTGAGCTGTTGTTGCTCCTAGACGTTTCCACTTCACAATAACAGCACTTACAGTCGACCGGGGCAGCTCTAGCCGGGCAGAAATTTTGACGAGCTGACTTGTTGGAAGGGTGGCATCCTATGACGGTGCCACGTTGAAAGTCATTGAGCTCTTCAGTAAGACCAATGTTTGTCTATGGAGATTGCATGGCGGTGTGCGCGGTTTTATACACCTGTCAGCAACAGGTGTGGCTGAAATAGCCAAATCCACTAATTTGAAGGGGTGTCTACATACTTCTGTATATATAGTTTACTCCTCCGTTCTAGACGAATTCTACCTGTGTGTGTGTGTACGCTTGTGTGGTTGTGTGTGTGTAGCTGAACCATTCTGTATCTCATTTAGACCAGATTAGGAGGGCTAGAGTTCAGCTAACGCCCCTACACACACACACAGCTCTTGGTTCTCATCAACTAGGCCTGCCCAAACATGGTCAAAATCCCACACAACATAAGCACGCATGCACACAGCCAGGCACACACACCAGGGTTTCTGTAAGCCTGTAATAGCTGGCTTTTGGCACCAACAAAATATATAAAAAAAGACGGAAGAAAAAAAATCCCATTGCGAAATAATTATTTTTAGCCTGTTAATTGATGGAGGTACCAGTCGATGGAAATACATTTGACTGGTCATGTTTATCGGTCTGTAGGTTAATTTGTGTGTACAGTATATTCGTTATGTATCTTATTTATCACACGCGTACAGCATACAGATAAAGAGCGTTCAAGCGAAAATCTGTCAGACAGCGTGAGCGCTGCTGCTACAGCGTCTTAAAACAGCAAATGCATAAAGCAACAGAAGGCAGGCTTCTTCAGCGCGTCACACACCACTTAGCAATGAGCTGGAATCAGTATGTATTTTTGAAAACATATACTTAATTATTTGAAAGCTGAACGTTTTACTACATATCACGAGGCATGTCTAAACTTCAAAGTAGCCTAGGAAAAAAAAAATCTGACCATATCAACTTTCTTTCATTGTCCAGTAGCCAAAGGCACAATCCCACTGATATTAGCAACCCATGCAAGCTGTTGCATATTAGATCTCATCTTTTTCAAAATTTCTAAAAGGATATTTTCATCTGTCACATGAAACCGCCCGTATGTACGCTGCGCTTTTGACAAAAGTGTTTTCTCCCGCTAATGGCATTATGGAACGAACTTAGCCTACCGTCTTTTTTTCGCATTGCTGCGCTTATAATGTGAATAAATAATAGTTCATCAACATTTTAAGTTAATCGTTCTGATCTGTTTTATCAGACTCATTGCTTTTTAACAATTTTTTTATGTAGCCTATTCATACTGGTTGTATTCATTTTGGATCTCTCGTCCCACAAATGTCGTAGAGTCTGTCTGGAATAAGCTATTTCTTCTCGACAAGCTGGCCAACAGAATAGGTTAACTTTTCTACTATATTTTCTAGTATAGTATATTGACATAGGCTAGTGATTTTGTTGTTCGTTACTCATCTTGTTGGCTGAGGAAAAGCAAATGTGGACAGATATTCTATCTTCAAAGTGCATCAGAATTAGGTAAAAAAGGACCTGACATCTTTGCATCCTCAACTTGCATCTTCTGTTAATATGAATGACCATAATCTTAATGTGATTTCTGTCATTCTGAGCATCGTGGGTGGATGCTCTAATCAGGTTACATACCCAATGCATATGGGTCCGGTACATTTCTCAAATGTAAGGTAAATTAAAATGCTGCTGGTCCTAATGGAAACCCTGTCACACACACACACACACACACACACACACCACACACACACACACACACACACACACACACACACACACACACACACAGGGCCAATGACCTCCCAGCCCCAGTAGAAACAGTGGAGCCTGGGGCCAGCCTGGATTCCAGCCTAGGAGAACTTCATTATCCCCTAGATAGACTTACCCTGCTGCCCCCTGGACAAGTCATTAGTGGAATATGTTATTGGACAGACTAATAATAGACAGACAGACAGCAGTAACGGCCTGCTGCAGGTCTGTCCCATTTCTTCTCTCTCCCTCTCTCTCGTTCACTCTCTCTCAAAGAGCCTTACTCCTTCTCTCTCTCTCGCTCTTAACGAGAGCTACTCCTCTCTCTCTCTCTCTCCCTTCCCTCTCCCTCCTCTCTGCCCCATCTCTTCCGGTTTCAGCATGACCCCCTCAGAGAGTGTGTGGGTTTGAAAGACAGCCAGAGAGAAGAGAGAGAGAAAAAGAAAAGAGAGGAAAAGAAACAAAAGGGAGCCCTCTCGCTCCAGGGAAAGCGCCACAAAACCTCTGAATTCTCCCCCTGCCCAAATAAGTACCTATAAAATAGGATTTGTGTGCCCTCCTGCCCTTATGAAAAGGCAGCAAGGAGAATACAGCATATTTTCCAACCTCCGAAATAGAACATGGCCATATAGAGAGAGAGAGAGAGAGAGAGAGAAAGAAAGAAAGAAAGAAAGAAAGAAAGAAAGAAAGAAAGAAAGAAAGAAAGAAAGAAAGAAAGAAGAAAGAAAGAAAGAAAGAAAGAAAGAAAGAAAGAAAGAAAGAAAGAAAGAAAGAAAGAAAGAAAGAAAGAAAGAAAGAAAGAAAGAAAGAAAGAAAGAAAGAAAGAAAGAAAGAAAGAAGAAAGAAAGAAAGAAAGAAAGAAAGAAAGAAAGAAAGAAAGAAGAAAGAAAGAAAGAAAGAAAGAGAAGAAAGAGGTGAGGAAAGTGGAGAGGGGGCAGGGGTTAAATGGTAGTTTACTTCCCAGTTCCCAGATTTCTAGGCAGATAACCAAGTGTAGGGTTTCACAAACTAGGGGTCGTGACCCCATGTGGGGTCGCCTGATTTGAAAATGGAGTCGCGAGAGAACATATGCGCTTGGTTCATAAAACCGGGGTTACGTCAGTATTCTCCAGTAGCCACTAGATGCGGTTGTAATTAACAAAGCGGTTTCTGTTTTCTTCCTACAAAAATGTGGCTCTATCTTTTGAATGGTTTAAGCTATAAAATATTATCACCGGATCACTGAGAGATAAGACTCTCAGGAAAACGTATGTACATTTGAAGTCAGAAGTTTACATACACTTAGGTCGGAGTCAATAAAACTCATTTTTCAACCACTCCACAAATTTCTTGTTAACAAACTATAGTTCTGGCAAGTCAGTTAGGACATCTACTTTGTGCATGACACAAGTCACTTTTCCAACAATTCTTTACAGACAGATTATTTCACTTATAATTCACTGAATCACAATTCCAGTGGGTCAGAAGATCACATTCACTAAGTTGACTGTGCCTTTAAAAAGCTTGGAAAATTCCAGAAAATGATGTCACGGCTTTAGAAGCTTCTGATAGGCTAATTGACATCATTTGAGTCAATTGGAGGTGTACCTATGGATGTATTTCAAGGCCTACCTTCAAACTCAGTGCCTCTTTGCTTGACATCATGGGAAAATCAAAAGAAAATCAGCCAAGACATCAGTTTTTTTTTTTTGGACCTCCACAAGTCTGGTTCATCCTTGGGAGCAATTTCCAAATGCCTGAAGGTACCACGTTCATCTGTACAAACAATAGTACGCAAGTATAAACACTAGAGGTCGACCGATTATGATTTTTCAACGCCGATACCGATTATTGGAGGACCCCAAAAAAAGCCGCTACCGATTAAATCGGCCATTTTTATTTATTTATTTGTAATAATGACAATTACAACAATACTGAATGAACACTTATTTTAAATTAATATAATACATAAATAAAATCTATTTAGCCTCAAATAAATAATGAAACATGTTCAATTTGGTTTAAATAATGCAAAAACAAAGTGTTGGAGAAGAAAGTAAAAGTGCAATATGTGCCATGTAAGAAAGCTAACGTTTAAGTGCCTTGCTCAGAACATGGGAACATATGAAAGCTGGCGGTTCCTTTTAACATGAGTCTTCAATATTCCCAGGTAAGAAGTTTTAGGTTGTAGTTATTATAGGACTATTTCTCTCTATACGATATGTATTTCATATACCTTTGACTATTGGATGTTCTTATAGGCACTTTAGTATTGCCAGTGTAACAGTATAGTTTCCGTCCCTCTCCTCGCTCCTACCTGGGCTCGAACCAGGAACACATCGACAACAGCCACCCTCGAAGCAGCGTACCCATGCAGAGCAAGGGGAACAACTACTCCAAGTCTCAGAGCGAGTGACGTTTGAAACGATATTAGCGCGCACCCCGCTAACTAGCTAGCCATGTCACATCGGTAACACCAGCCTAATATTGGGAGTTGACAGGCTTTAAGTCATAAACAGCGCAATGCATTGGGAAGAGCTGCTGGCAAAACGCACGAAAGTGCTGTTTGAATGAATGCTTAGAAGCCTGCTGGTGCCTACCACCGCTCAGTCAGACTGCTCTATCAAATCATAGACTTAATTATAATAAACACACAGAAATACGAGCCTTAGGTCATTAGTATGGTCGAATCTGGAAACTATCATCTCGAAAACAAAACGTTTTTTTTTTTTTCTTTCAGTGAAATACAGAACCGGTCTGTATTTTATCTAACGGGTGGCATCCCTAAGTCTAAATATTCCTGTTACATTGCACAACCTTCAATGGTATGTCATAATTACGTATAATTCTGGCAAATTAGGTCGCAACGAGCCATGCAATGAACGCAAGTGCAGTGACACAATTTCATGTTAGCAGGCAATATTAACTAAATATGCAGGTTTAAAAATATATACTTGTGTATTGATTTTAAAGAAAGGCATTGATGTTTATGGTTTGGTACATTGGTGCAACGACAGTGCTTTTTTCGCAAATGCGCTTGTTAAATCATCACCCGTTTGTCGAAGTAGGCTGTGATTCGATGAGAAATTAACAGGCACCGCATCGATTATATGCAACGCAGGACACGTTAGATAAACTAGTAAAATCATCAACCATGTGTAGTTAACTAGTGATTATGTTAAGATTGATAGTTTTTTACAAGAAAAGTTTAATGCTAGCTAGCAACTTACCTTGGCTTCTTGCTGCCCTCGCGTATCAGGTAGTCAGCCTGCCATGCAGGCTCCTCGTGGAGTGCAATGTAAGGCAGGTGGTTAGAGCGTTAAACTAGTAACCAGAAGGTTGCAAAAACGAATCCCCGAATCCCCCCTGAACAAGGCAGTTAACCCCCGTTCCTAGGCCGTCATTGAAAATAAGAATGTGTTCTTAATATGACTTGCCTAGTTAAATAAAGGTGTTAATTATTATTTTTTTCATAAATAAAAAAAATATTTGGTAAATCGGTGGCCAAAAATACCAATTACCGATTGTTATGAAAACTTGAAATTGGCCCTAATTAAAATCGGCCATTCCGATTAATCGGTCGACCTCTAATAAACACCATGGGACCACGCAGCCGTCACACCGCTCAGGAAGGAGACGAGTTCTGTCTCCTAGAAATGAATGTAATTTGGTGCGAAAAGTGCAAATCAATCCTAGAACAACAGCAAAGGACCTTGTGAAGATGCTGGAGGAAACAGGTACAAAAGTATCAAAATCCACAGTAAAACGAGTCCTATATCGACATAACCTGAAAGGCCGCTCAGCAAGGAAGAAGCCACTGCTCTAAAACCGGCATAAAAAAATCCAGACTACGGTTTGCAATTGCACATAGGGACAAAGTCATACTTTTTGGAGAAATGTCCTCTGGTCTGATGAAACAAAAATAGAACTGTTTGGCCATAATGACCATTGTCATGTTTGGAGGAAAAAGGGGGAGGCTTGCAAGCCGAAGAACACCATCCCAACCGTGAAACACGGGGGTGGCAGCATCATGTTGTGGGGGTGCTTTGCTGCAGGAGGGACTGGTGGACTTCGCAAAATAGATGGCATCATGAGGGAGGAAAATTATGTGGATATATTGAAGAAACATCTCAAGACATCAGTCAGGAAGTTGAAGCTTGGTCGCAAATGGGTCTTCCAAATGGACAATAAACCCAAGAATACTTCCAAAGTTGTGGCAAAATGTCTTAAGGACAACAAAGTCAAGGTATTGGAGTGGCCATCACAAAGCCCTGACCTCAATCCTATAGAAAATTTGTGGGCAGAACTGAAAAAGCGTGTGCAAGCAAGGGGGCCTACAAACCTGACTCAGTTGCACCAGCTCTGTCAGGAGGAATGGGACAAAATTCACCCAACTTATTGTGGGAAGCTTGTGGAAGGCTACCTGAAATTAATGACCCAAGTTAAACAATTTAAAGGCAATGCTACCAAATACTAATTGAGTGTGTATGTAAACTTCTGACCCACTGGGAATGTGATGAAAGAAATAAAAGCTGAAATAAATTGTTCTCTCTACTATTATTCTGACATTTCACATTTTTTAAATAAAGTGGTGATCCTAACTGACCTAAAACAGGGAATATTTACTTGGATTAAATGTCAGGAATTGTGAAAAATTGAGTTTAAATGTATTTGACTACGGTGTATGTAAACTTCCGACTTCAACTGTACATACCGCTTTCCTCTATTATGCCCACAAGCCGTTAGAACCGAGTGGACAAGACCAGGGACTAAATCAGACTGGGGGGAAAAGATCATCATCAATGATGATGTTCTTTTCTACACAGAAGATCATACAAAATTATTGCCTGATGATCTTCTGAACTTCCCAATAGGGGGTCGGAGGCCAAACAGGTTTGGGAACCCCTGACCTAGTGATACTTTAGATTGTTATTCAAAAGGTCATGTAATGTTATCCCCATTCATTACTGTTTGGAGTGGTTTCTGTCAGATCCACTAGAGCCAACTGTGAGTGGAATTTAAAACGCCATTAATATCAGCATCTAATCCTAATGACTAATGGCTAATGACTGCCTAGTGCTACTGTGGTACTGTTCGCCAGTTCCCACACTGTATTTGACAACAACTAAAAGGAAGGACAAATGTGTTCTACATGTTAAGACAAAATGTGAGCTCCACTTCAGCAAACAATCAACGAAGAGTCTGAATGAGAACCCTTTAATAGTACAATGTTGTTCAGAGAGATAATATCAAGAGGTAGAAATACTGCGGGAGAGAACGAGAAATGGCAATGAAATAGAAAGGGAGAGATAGAGAGAAGAGGGAGAGAGAAGCCCTTTCTTGCCAAAAAAGTCTCATCCACAGATGTTGCTCCTCTCTGACACCACTGGTCCCCATTGTATACACCCGGGGGGGACTGATTGGCTGCGTCCGTCAAACACACACACACTGCGTCAGCCTCCTGGTAGCAGTGTTCAGGCCGACTGGGATCCCAGAGCATTTATAGAGACCCTGGCTCGCTGGGGGGTTTCTACACACACACACACACACCAGCGATATACAGTTGAAGTCGGAAGTTTACATACACCTTAGCCAAATTCATTGGAACTCAGTTTTTCACAATTCCTGACATTTAATCCTAGTAAATATTCCCTGTCTTAGGTCAGTTAGGATCACCACTTTATTTTAAGAATGTGAAATGTCAGAATAATAGTAGAGAGAACGATTTATTGCAGCTTTTATTTCTTTCATCACATTCCCAGTGGGTCAGAAGTTTACATACACTTAATTTGTATTTTGTAGCATTGCCTTTAAATTGTTTAACTTGGGTCAAACTTTTTGGGTAGCCTTCCACAAGCTTCCCACAATAAGTTGGGTGAATTTTGTCCCATTCCTCCTGACAGAGCTGGTGTAACTGAGTCAGGTTTGTAAGCCTCCTTGCTTGCACACGCTTTTTCAGTTCTGCCCACAAATGTTCTATAGGATTGAGGTCAGGGCTTTGTGATGGCCACTCCAATACCTTGACTTTGTTGTTCTTAAGCCATTTTGCCACACATTTGGAAGTATGCTTGTGGTCACTGTCCATTTGGAAGACCCATTTGCGACCAAGCTTTAACTCCCTGACTGATGTCTTGAGATGATGCTTCAATATATCCACATAATTTTCCATCCTCATGATGTCATCTATTTTGTGAAGTGCACCAGTCCCTCCTGCAGCAAAGCACCCCCACAACATGATGATGCCAGCCCCGTGCTTCACGGTTGGGATGGTGTTCTTCGGGCTTGCAAGCCTCCCCCTTTTTCCTCTAAACATAATGATGGTCATTATGGCAGTTCTATTTTTGTTTCATCAGACCAGAAGACATTTCTGAGTTTGAAGGTAGGCCTTGAAATACATCCACAGGTACACCTCCAATTGACTCAAATCATGTCAATTAGCCTATCAGAAGCTTCTAAAGCCATGACATCCTTTTCTGGAATTTTCCAAGCTGTTTAAATGCACAGTCAACTTAGTGTATGTAAACTTCTGACCCACTGGAATTGTGATACAGTGAATTATAAGTGAAATAATCTGTCTATAAACAATTGTTGGAAAAGTGACTTGCCAAAACTATAGTTTGTTAACAAGAAATTTGTGGAGTGGTTGAAAAACGAGTTTTAATGACTCCAACCTAAGTGTATGTAAACTTCCGACATCAACTGTATGTACCCAGCAGACTAGTGGTCTGTAAAAGCAGCCATCTACTCCCATAGGCGTTTTCCTCTCCGACACATTGGTGCTTCTGGGTGAAGCGAGTGGGTGTTAAGAGGCTTGGAGACGTGGCTTGCGGGTCGACCTTTCGGAGGATGCAAAACTCGACATTTGCCTCTCCCGTTGGGGCGTTGCAGCGATGAGACAAGATCACAATTGGATATCACAAAATTGGGGAGAAAAAGGGGGTAAAATGTATTTTTTTTATTAATAAATAAAGAATATCCTAGCCTATTCATGGCACCGATGTCTTCAGTCTTGCGAGCAGGGGGTAGCCTACTCTTCATTTGTCACGTATACTGCCTCTCCGGCCTCTAGGTCATCAGGCTGCAGATTATCTCGCACACCTGTCACCATAGTCAAGCGCACCAGCGCCTCATGACTCTCACCTGGACTCCATCACCTCCTTGATTACCTTCCCTATATCTGTCACTCCCCTTGGTTCTATCCTCAGGTGTTATTGACTCTGTTTCATGTCAGTGCGTTGTTTGTGTTTCGTGTTCATTGTTTCTTTTATTTATTAAAACACTCACTCCCTGAACTTGCTTCCCGACTCTCAGCGCACTCGTTACATAATTTTTGCCTCATGAAATTACAGTAGACTACTGGCAGCCTGTATGTATTTCGCTTTTCAGACAAAATGGAATGTGGCCCCTTGAAAGCGCCTTGGCTATGGTATGTTTGTTTGTCTGTCTGTTAGGGTAGGCTATACTACGTTTTTTTAAATGCCGACACAAAACCTTCTCTGGTGATATGAACGGCCATTTTACTTGTCTGTAAAGGAACGCCACTTATGAAGCGGGACTAAAATCCATCACTAAGCAACCAGAAATGTCAATCTAATCATTTTGAGCTGCTGCGCGCAGGCAGACCACTCTCTCCTAAAAAAAAGTACTTTAAAGTTTGTTAAATGCCGTGACATACCAAGACATTTAGTAGCAATACCATAAAAAAACAACACAGCAGCACGTCAATCAGCTACATTTATTGTTGTCAGAGAACAAATACAGAACATTTTACGCCGGAGCAGAATTCTGCTGTCTGAAAAGGTACAGACCTGATGCAGCACTTTTTTTTTTAAATTGTCTGAAAAGGTATCAATTGTCGCTATCGACATGTTACTGTAGCTGCGTTCTGTCTGTAAAGGGTTGCAGTAGATAGAACTTAATTGCCTGGTCCTACACACATAATAGGACCATTATTCTGCATTGTAAATTTTATGATTTTTGTTATCGTTTAACTATTTTTAAAAAAATAGCTGTTTAAACGTTAATTACAATTGTCCATTTGTCGCATCCCAAGTACAGCTGTAGTAGTAAAATAGTGTAAAATAGTATGATCAAGTAGAGTAGTAACATAGTGTGTATATATAGTAAGGTATAGTATAGTTCTTACCAGACAGACAGAGGGCAGTGAACTGGGAAGAGGGGGGCAGCACACTGGAGAGCTGAGGACAGCACTGGACCACGTTCTGTACAGAGCGAGAGCGGGAGAGAGAGAGAGAGTTAGAGAGAGAGAGAGAGAGGAAAATAGCTATATTTTCTGAATGTTCTCCCACTCACAAGATAGAGACATTCTGCTATTATTTACAGTAATAACGTGTGATTATTGAGGACGGCTCTAATGCCTCCAGGAAAAAACACTGCGTTGACATTTAGTTCGCACATCCTCAAATACTCATCAATGCATTTGAACATTCATCATACCTCTCCCTCTGCCTTTCTGCAAAATAAACTTTTAATAACAAGCTGTTAGGTAATGCATGTTCCCTAACCAAGAATGGCTGCTGGAAATGAGCTGGAAAATCACAAAACTGGTGCTACATCTGCCGATTAGCAGAGGGAGAGAGAGAGGGGGGATGGGGAGAAAGAGAGAGACAGAGAGAGAGAAAGCAGAATTAGGACGATACCCACAAATGATCAAAATCCAGAAAAGAGCCAATACATTTTACAACCCAAAAAAAGGAACCGATTCCCAAACCTTCCATAACAAACCCTAGCCCCAGAGGTACGCGCAATGCCGTTGGTGTTACGCCAAATAAAAAAGTGATTAACATTTATTTTTTATATAATAAAATTGCCTTGTTTCACTGGCAAAATTTTAATTCAACCATCTAGTGTTCAGCGAAATAACAACACAATGTCAAATAATTAACATCCAATCACATTAACTGTTACTCTCTCACGGGAATTCCGCTAACGGTCCGTATGTAGCCAAACGTAGCTGCTGCTCATGTTGGTATCTGTACTGATGGTGCTAAAGCCATGACAGGGAGACATAATGGAGTGGTAACGTGTGCAAGCAGTTGTTCCCGACGCTACTTGGGTACACTGCAGCATCCACCGAGAGGCTCTTGCTGCCAAGGGAATGCCTGACAGCTTGAAAGTAGTTTTGGACAATACAGTGAAAATGGTTAACTTTGTTAAAGCAAGGCCCCTGTCGTGTATTTTCTGCACTATGCAATGATATGGCCAGCGACCATGTAACGCTTTTACAACATACAGAAGAAGTGTGCTGGTTATCAAGAGGCAAAGTAGAGACAGGTTTTTTTTTAATTGAGAGAGGAGCTTAAAGTTTTCTTTACTAACCATAATTTTCACTTGTCTGGTCGCTTGCATGATGACGAGTTTCTCACATGACTGGCCTATTTGGGGGATGTTTTTTTCCTCGCCTGAATGATCTGAATCTAGGATTACAGGGACTCTCCGCACCAATATTCAATGTGTGGGACAAAATTGAGGCTATGATTAAGAAGTTGGAGCTCTTCTCTGTCTGCATTAACAAGGCCAACACACAGGTCTTTCCATCATTGTATGATTTTTTGTGTGCAAATGAACTCAAGCTTACGGACAATGTCAAATGAGATAAGGCGAAGCACTGGAGTGAGTTGAGTGCGCAATTACGTCAGAAGAATGGGACCAAGGCGCAGCATGTATATCGTTCCACATTTTATTATAACTGTGAAACTATGCAAGACATACAAATAAACTAATGAACAAAACAACAAACCATGACGAAGAGGTGCAACATACACTTACTCAAAAATAATCTCCCACAAACCCAGGTGGGAAAAACAACCACTTAAATATGATCCCCAATTAGAGACAACGATGACCAGCTGCCTCTAATTGGAGATCATCCCCCCCCCCCCCAAAAAAACATAGAAATACAACAACTAAAACCCCACATAGAAATACATAAACTAGACAAAACGCCCAACGTAGAAAATAGAAACTAGAACCAACATAGACATAAATAAACTAGACAAAACCCTCTGTCACACCCTGACCTACTCTACCATAGAAAAATAAAAGCTTTTTATGGTCAGGACATGACATACGCAGGTACTTTTCCCGACACAAACAACTGGATTCGTTATTCATGCCCTGCCTCCAGTCCACTTACCGATATCTGAACAAGAGAGCCTCATCGAAATTGCAACAAGCGGTTCTGTAGAAATTGAATTTAATCAGAAGCCCCTGCCAGATTTCTGGATTGGGCTGCACTCAGAATATGCTGCCTTGGAAAATCGCGCTGTTAAGACACTGATGCCCTTTGCAACCACGTACCTATGTGAGAGTGGATTCTTGGCCCTCACTAGCATGAAAACTAAATACAGGCACAGACTGTGTGTGGAAAATGATTTAAGACTGAGACTCTATCCAATATAACCCAACATTGCAGAGTTATGTGCATCCTTTCAAGTACACCCTTCTCATTAACCTGTGGTGAGTTATTCCCAATTTTCTATGAACAAATAAGGTGTTATATGTACGATGGTTAAATAAAGAGCAAAATTATTGATTATTATTATTATATTATTATTTGTGCCCTGGTCCTATAAAAGCTCTTTGTCACTTCCCACGAGCTGGCTTGTGACAAAAGCTCACACTCATTCTTGTTTAATAAATGTATGATATATGTGAGTGTGGCAGGCTTACTATGATGGCAAAAAACAACATTTGAGAGTGCACTGACCCTGGAGCTAGAGGGGGTATGCAGCTGGAGGTTGAATGTTTGAAGCAGTACGTGAATATAAAAAGTTTGGGAACCACGGAACTAGAGAATAGTCCCCTAAGCAAGCTGGTCCTGGGGCTCTGTTCACAAACACAAACAGACCCCACAGAGCCCCAGGACTGCAATACAATTAGACCCAACCAAATCATGAGAAAACAAAAAGGTAATTACTTGACACATTGGAAAGAATTAACCAAAAACAGAGCAAACTTGAACGCAATTTGGCCCTAAACAGAGAGTACACAGTGACAGAATACCTGACCATTGTGACTGACCCAAATTTAAGGAAAGCTTTGACTATGTACAGACTCAGTGAGCATAGCCTTGTTATTGAGAGAGGCCACCGTAGGCAGACCTGGCTCTCAAGAGAAGACAGGCTATGTGCACACTGCCCACAAAATGAGGTGGAAACTGTCCTTCACTTCCTAACCTCCTGCCAAATGTATGACCATATTATAGACATTATATTTCCCTCACAGGCCCACAAAGAATTTGATAAATCCAATTTTCATCAATTCCCATATACAATGCATTCAGAAAGTATTCAGACCCCTTCCCTTTCTCAACATTTTGTTACGTTACAGCCGAATTCTAAAATTGATTAAATAACAATTCCTCATCAATTCACACATAATACCCCTTCATGACAAAGTGAAAACAGGTTTTTAGATATTTTTGCAATTGTATTACAAATAAAAAACAGAAAAACCTTATTTGCAAAAGTATTTAGACCCTTTGCTATGAGACTTGAAATTGAGCATCCTCTTTTCATTGATCATCCTTGAGATGTTTCTACAACTTCATTGAAGTCCACCGGTGGTAAATTCAATTGATTAGACATGATTTGGAAAGACACACACCTGTCTATACAAGGTCCCACAATAGACAGTGCATGTCAGAGCAAAAACCAAGCCATGAGGTCGAAGGAATTGTCCGTCGAGCTCCGTGACAGGATTGTGTCAAGGTACAGATCTGCGGAAGGGTACCAAACAATTTATGCAGCATTGAAGGTCCCCAAGAACACAGTGGCCTCCATCATTCTTAAATGGAAAAAGTTTGGAACCACCAACACTCCTCCTAGGGCTGGCCGCCCAGCCAAACTGAGCAATCGGGGGAGAAGGGCCTTGGTCAGTGAAGGGACCAAGACCCTGATGGTCACTCTGACAGAGCTCCAAAGTTCCCCTGTGGAGATGGGAGAAACTTCCAGAAGGACAACCATCACTGCAGCACTCCACCAATCAGGCCTTTATGGTGGCCAGACGGAAGCCACTCCTCAGTAAAAGGCACATGACAGCCCGCTTGGAGTTTGCCAAATGGCACCAAAAGGGCTCTTAGACCATGAGAAACAAGATTCTCTGGTCTGATGAAACCAAGATTGAACTCTTTGGCCTGAATGCCAAGCGTCACATCTGGAGGAAACCTGGCACCATCCCTACGGTGAAGCATGGTGGTGGCAGCATCATGCTGTGGGGATGTTTTTCAGCGGCAGGGACTGGGAGACTTGTCAGGATCGAGGCAAAGACGGACAGAGCAAAGTACAGAGAGATCCTTGATGAAAACCTGCTCCGGGCTGCTCAGGACCTCAGACTGGGGTAAAGGTTCACCTTCCAACTGGACAATGACCCTAAGCACATAGCCAAGACAACGCAGGAGTGGCTTTGGGACAAGTCTTTTGAATGTCCTTGAGTAGCCCAGTCAGAGCCTGGACTTGAACCCGATCGAACATCCCTGGAGAGACCTGAAAAAAAAGCTGTGCAGCGACGCTCCCCATACAACCTGACAGAGCTTGAGAGGATCTGCAGAGAAGAATGGGAGGAACTTCCCAAATACAGGTGTGCCAAGCTTGTAGCGTCATACCCAAGAAGACTTGAGGCTGTAATCGCTGCCAAAGGTGATCCAACAAAGTACTGAGTAAAGGGTCTGAATACTTATGTAAATGCAATATTTCAGTCTTTTTAAAACATAAATTCACAAACATTTCAAAAAACTGTTTTTGCTTTATCATCATGGGGTATTGTGTGTAGATTGATGAGGGTAAAAAACAATTTAATACATTTTAGAATAAGGTTGTAACATAACAAAATGTGGAAAAAGTCAAGGGGCCCGAATACATTCCGAATGCAATGTATATTAGGTGAAATACCAGTGTGCCATCACAGCAGCAACATTTGTGACCTGTTACCACAAAAAAAAGGGCAAGCAGTGAAGAACAAACACCATTGTAAATACATCCCATATTTACGTTTATTTATTTTTCCTTTTGTGGTTTAACTATTTGCACATCGTTACAACACTATGTAGCCATAATATGACATTTGAAATGTTTCTACTCCTTTTAAACTTTTGTGAGCGTAATGTTTACTGTTCATTTTTGATTGTTTATTTCACAATTAATTTATTACACTTGCCCTTTGAGAGAGAGAGAGAAAGAGAAAGAGAAAGAGAAAGAGAAGAGAGAGAGAGAGAGAGAGAGAGAGAGAGGGGAAAAGAGTTCATCCCAGAGTTCATTGTTTCCAGTTCAATGGGCCCCTCTACCTCAACAGTGTGCAATTCACTTCACCTCTCTTCCTCTCTCCATCTCTCCTCTCTGCCACTCTCAGGCCAATCAACAGTCCACCTCCACAGCCATCAAACCAACTCCATGTGGCTATAGTTAGGCAGCTAGATGCTAAATACGTCAAGCAGATCCACTCAGTGAAGTGGCTTTCACTGGTCTCTCCAGTTGGAGAGCAGATAGTTGAGCCGACAGGCACCAAAAAAGGTAGGCAATCAAAGCAAGTCACATATATAGGCTAATATTTATGTTAGACAGTGAGTGTTTTGGTGGGAACATGGCACTAAGCCAAGGGGGTGGTGAGAGAGGGGGAGAAAGAGGGTGGAAAAAGAGAGTAAGGACCCAGCAAACCAAAATTGGTCATGTGAAAGTTCCCACAACATCCGTTAGGTCATGGCAAGTCATAACACAAAAACTGTCCAGTCGTGGTGATGATTATAGAATGTTTGAATAAAACATTTGACCTGATGGTCGCAAAAACATTCCTAGAACACATTTAATATGTTCTTTAAAAAGGTTCCCAGAATGTTTCATTAGGTTGTGGGAACAGTCTGGTGAGAACATTGTGGGGACACCACAAAAGATACAGTGGCAAGAAAAAGTATGTGAACCCTTTGGAAATACCTGGATTTCTGCATAAATTGGTCATAAAATTTGATCTGATCTTCATGTAGGTCACAACAATAGACAAACAGTCTGCTTAAACTAATAACACATCGAACACACCGTGTAAACATTCACAGTGCAGGATGGGAAAAGTATGTGAACCCTTTAATAACTGGTTGACCCTCCTTTGGCAGCAATAAACTCAACCCAAACGTTTTCTGTAGTTGTGGATCAGACCTGCACACCGGCCAGGAGTAATTTTGGGCCATTCCTCTTTACAAAACTGTTTCAGTTCAGCAATATTCTTGGGATGTCTGGTGTGAACCGCTCTCTTGAGGTCATGCCACAGCATCTCAAATCGGGTTGAGGTCAGGACTCTGACTGGGCCACTCAATAAGGCATATTTTCTTCTGTTTAAGCTATTCTGTTGTTAATTTACTTCTGTGTTTTGGGTCTTTGTCCTGTTGCATCACCCAACTTCTGTTGAGCTTCAATTGGCGGACAGATAGCCTAACATTCTCCTGCAATATGTTTTTTGATCAACTTGGGAATTCATTTTTCCGTCAATGATAGCAAGCTGCCCAGGCCCTGAGGCAGCAAAGCAGCTCCAAACCATGATGCTCCCTCCACCATACTTTACAGTTGGGATGAGGTTTTGATGTTGCTGTGCTTTTTTTTCTCCACACATAATGTTGCGTGTTCCTTCCAAACAACTCAACTGTAGTTTCATCTGTCCACAGAATATTTTGCCAGTAGCGCTGTGGAACATCCTGGTGCACTTTTGCAAACTTCAGACGTGCAGCAATGTTTTTTTTGGACAGCAGTGGCTTATAGACTCATCAACAGAGATGTTAGCATGTTCCAGAGACAAGACAGCTCTAACCAACATCTCCAATCTCGTCTCATTGATTGGACTCCAGGTTACCTGACTCCTGACTCCAATTAGCTTTGGAGAAGTCATTACCCTAGGGGTTCACATACTTTTTCCCCAACCTACACTGTGAATGTTTAAATTACGGATTCAATATAGACAAGAAAAATACAATAATTTAGATGAAGATCAGATCAAATTTGATGACCAATTTATGCAGAAATCCAGGTAATTCGAAGGGTTCACTTACTTTTTCTTGCCACTGCATGTTCCAAAACACAAAAACTGCCCAGTCGTGCGGATGATTCTACAATGTTAATTTTAGGATGCAAAAAAACATTCACCTGATTTTGTAAGAACATTCCCAGAATACATTTATGTTTTTTTTTAAGTTTCTAAAACATTTTAGGTTGTGGGAACATTTTTCAGATATGACAGGAAATAGGTTCCCAAAACACTAAAACTGTCCAGTTGTGCTGACATTCAGATAATGTTTCTATCAGGGTGCACAAAAAATGTCTTTGATGTTGCACGAATGCTGACAAAACAGCATTTCTGAGTACTTTAAAGGTACCCAGAACAACACAGGAAAGTACTGGTATTTGGGTTATTCACAATCACTTCATCCATCCTCTTTATATGCTGCATACTTCTGGACCCATATTTACACACAAGGATCACTTTTGCTTTTCAGATCATGAAAAATAATCCGGGGGGGACCCTATCAAGCGTCTCAGGCAGCCGGATTCTGATATGTTTTCCACTAATTGGTCGTTTGACCAATCACATCAGATCTTTTCACATCAGCTCTTTTTCAGAGATGATCTGATTGGTCAAAAATACCTATTAGTGAGTTGAGCTGCATTCCAAAATAGGAATTATATCAGGTGCATTTTTAAAAGTTGAACAGTCAATTTTTTTTAACAGTTTTACTTTTTACATTTAGTCTAAATTCTGCATTTCTGACTGGAGATTTATAAATCTGGACGAAATAAAGTAGCGTGTACGTCACGCTACTTCAAAGGAAAGGCATTTGAATGTAAACAGGGTGGGTTTTTTTATCAAAACGTGCTTTTTGGCAGAAATGCCTTCTGGAACATGTGAACTTTCATGTGCCTTAATAACAAACATGTTATTTTTTGCCATCTGAAAATACAAATAAAATGGTTAACTTACGAGCCTAGTTGGTTTAGCCACGGAAAAAGTCAGGAACCGTCCCGCTAGACATGATTGGCTGAGATAATGGATGGGCTGGACATGCTGAGAGATGAGTTCGGATTGGTCTGCCATGTAGCAAGTTTCTGTCTATAACATGAGCTGGTCAATATGTGTGGTAATCCTTTCTAACGCAGCATTTTTGAAAGATATCACCTAGTAGAACTGCAAAAGTGTTGCTCTCCACTTCCTGGAGGACAAGAGTTTTGAAATCAGTAGAATTCCCAGTGCAAGCAGAGTATGATAGCTGAGGAGATGGAGAAAATTCTGGAATTTGATTGCAAATATGCAGAGGGAGTCGAAAAGTGAACACACAGAAGGCTGTTGTATAAAACACCTGTCTCTGGATTACATCTTCAAAAACTAAGGGCAACCATGGCAGAGAGGGAGAAGCGTTCATCCATGTATACGGGTAAGAGAGATTAGCTAGCTTTTTTTCTGATATTATACGTTTCTAATTTTGTCAGAAAATTGATTTCATTGCAAGTCAAAGCGTACTGTTATCTGGCTCACTAGCTAACATTACGTGAATGATCTGTGTAGTAATATTTTTTTGTATCTCAGACCCATTTGCATTGCTAATTAAAGCCTAATTTTAGCCAGCTAGCTAAAATTGAACCTGGTTCAACCTGCAGATTCATACAGGGTAGTGACGTTATGAGTTGTGATTATAGCACATTGTTTAGCTAACTAGCTACATGTCTAAACAAAAAGACTCCACTATGCAAGTAACCATTTCACTGTATCGTTTACACCTTTGGAATCCTGTGCATGTGACAAATAAACTGATTTTATTTGATATAGTACGTATTTACCAGATACCAAGTTCTAAAATTATCTGGTAGAAACCCCTGCTTTTATTTCTTCACACTCACAACCCTAAACAATTTTCTCTAATTGGCACTCCATTAACGTGTAAATAATGATCTTGTTGTGAGTTTATTTTCCTTGTAATAATTCATATAAATTAGCTAAAGTGAAGACGTTGTCAGCTATATGATGTGGTCATTATTTGAACTGGCTAGCCAGCTAACTTAACTTTAGCTAGCTAACAAGCTAACAAGCTAGAATCTAACCAAAACATTGTTTATAAAGTTGCTTTTAGTTGCCTGGTTTGCTAGATTGACATACAGTTGAAGTCGGAAGTTTACATACTCTTAGGTTGGAGCCATTGAAACTCGTTTTTCAACCACTCCATACATTTCTTGTTAACAAACTACAGTTTTGGCAAGTCGGTTAGGACATCTACTTTCTGTTTGACACAAGTAATTTTTCCCACAACTGTTTACAGACAGATTATTTCACTGTATCACAATTCCAGTGGGTCAGAAGTTTACATACACTAAGTTCACCGTGCCTTTAAACAGCTTGGAAAATTCTAGAAGCTTCTGATAGGCTAATTGACATCATTTGAGTCAATTGAAGGTGTACCTGTGGATGCATTTCAAGGCCTACCCTCACACTCAGTGCCTCCATGCTTGACATCATGGGACACTCAAAAGAAATCAGCCAAGACCTCAGAATTTTTTTTATCTATATCCACAGTAAAACGAGTCCAATATCAACATAACCTGAAAGGCCGCTCAGCAAGGAAGAAGCAACTGCTCCAAAACCGCCATAAAAAGCCAGACTACGGTTCGCAACTGCACATGGGGACAAAGATCGTACTTTTTAGAGAACTGTCCTCTGGTCTGATGAAACAAAAATTGAACCTTTTGGCCATTATGACCATCGTTATGTTTGGAGGAAAAAGGGGGATGCTTGTAAGCCGAAGAACACCATCCCAACCGTGAAGCACGGGGGTGGCAGCATCATTTGTGGGGGTGCTTTGCTGCAGGAGGGACTGGTGCACTTCACAAAATAGATGGGATCATGAGGAGGAAAATTATGTGGATATATTGAAGCAACATCTCAAGACATCAGTCAGGAAGTTAAAGCTTGGTAGTAAATGGGTCTTCCAAATGGACAATGACCCCAAGCATACTTCCAAAGTTGTGGCAAAATGGCTTAACGACAACAAAGTCAAGGTATTGGAGTGGCCATCACAAAGCCCTGACCTCAATCCTATAGAACATTTGTGGGCAGAACTGAAAAAGCGTGTGCGAGCAAGGAGGCCTACAAACCTGACTCTGTTACACCAGCTCTGTCAGGAGGAATGGGCCAAAATTCACCCAACTTATTGTGGGAAGATTGTGGAAGGCTACCCAAAACGTTTGACCCAAGTTAAACAATTTAAAGGCAATGCTACCAAATACTAATTGAGTGTGTGTAAACTCCTGACACACTGGGAATGTGATGAAAGAAATAAAAGCTGAAATAAAACCACATTTCACATTCTTAAAATAAAGTGATGATCCTAACTGACCTAAGACATGGAATTTTTACTAGGATTAAATGTCAGGAATTGTGAAAAACTGAGTTGGCTAAGGTGTATGTAAACTTTCGACTTCAACTGTATCCTAAATTCATTATTTAATGGGTGGGTTTATTGGTGTTAAAATGCACCAGTTATGCTATTTTGGACCACCAGGCTGCTGATGTCATGTAGCCTGTAGTTTTTGTGTTTATACTTTTTCATACCGACAATGACAAGTTTGAGGTCGGACAACAATAGTATGTTCATAACGTCACTCCGACAATCAGCCTTTAGTCTTCAAATCTTTGGTTGTTTAGTACATGGCCTCACATGTGAATCCTTAAAGAGATGGGTGGGGCTAAGGCTTTCAAAAGCAGAATTACTTTCTGATTGTTCCTCAACTGTAGTGTATGATATACCATTGTCTAGCTCTGAGTCTCTACTTCTATCCAATGTCAAAAAAACAATTTCAAATTTTGCTACATAAGACCGAATTGAGCCGCTCGGCAAGATATCTGAGTCTAAATTTCACTTATAATATATATTTTTTAAAGTGGGCTTCAACCTTTAGATCTAAGACTTTCAAAACATGATGAAGAAAGAAATCATAAAATACAGTGTTACAAGTACACAGCAAATTATGAGGAATCGGAACATTTTAACAACTCGGAAATTGTGCTTTATGTCCTGATTGACCATATTTGACTGAATAAAACGACACAAGGGCACCACAGAAGGTTAACGGTTTAGCTGCAGATCCAAAGACTGTAGGTTCAATCCCACTTATTCGTTAAGCATGTGTCTTTTCAAACAAAAATTGAAATTGAGGCTCAAATATACTCTACTAAAAGAAAGGATGTATTTTTTTTTTTTACAAATATTTATAAATATCCAGTCAGAAATCCAGAATTTATACTAACTGTAAAAAATAAAACATTGTGTAAAAATGTAATGTTAAACTTTTTTCCTATTTGAGACGATTGATACGGTCACCCTGGCTTGTTTTTCATGATCTGAAAAGCAAGAGTGATCCTAGATCAGCACTCATAGTCTTGGATACCTTGTAAATACGGTACGCGGCATATAAAGAAGATGGGCGAAGTGATGGTCAATAACCCAACTACCAGTATTTCCCTGGGTTAGTTATGTCTAAGAAGGCTAAAAAGGAAGCATGGAATTCCTGATTGAAGATAATGGCATGGATATATACTGAAAAAAGATGATATAAGAGAGCTTCCCTGGTGTGTAGACTGTCAGCATACAGTACGAAGTGTAAAAATGGTGTTCGTATATTTAAATACTGTTCAAATGTCCTATGAACCAATGTGCAGTTTGTAAACATATGAAGTGTAAAAAAAAATACAGTTGCATTTGAATGATTCAATGCTGTTCAAATGCTCTGCGATTAAAATGCCATGCATCTTTCTACTGCCTACAATACAGTCCTCAAATGAAAGTTTCCATTAAATCTGGAGAGAAACAATCAGGATCTATTCCAATCTGCTGTAATTTCCATGCTGAGCATGTTGTGGTAATATTAAGTCAAACTTAAATATAACATTTACTAAATGTTCTTGAAATGTTCTGTGGACCTCCAAGACAAGGCAAAATGTATACTGCATGAACATCAATGGAATGTTACGCTAAAACAAATCAGCTATGAACGTCATAAAAAAACAACACCTATTTCATTCTTACAACATTAAGGGAATGTCCTGTGAAACCTAACTTACACATTGTATGAATGTCATCACAACTGAGCACATTTTGAGAACCTATCTCTTGTAATGCACCCACACTGCTCCCACAACCCAATGATATGTTCTGGGAACCTTTAAAGTACTCAAAAAAGGCTGTTCTCTCAACATTCTTGCAACATCAAAGACATTTTTTGTGCACCCTGATACAAACATTATCTGAATGTCAGCACAACTGGGCAGTTTTAGTGTTTTGGGAACATATCTCTTGTCATGTCCCCACAATGTTACCACAACCTAATTAAACATTCTGGGAATCTTTAAAGAACAGACAAAATGTGTTCTGGGTAGGCTTGGGTGGTAACCAGATTTTCATATTGTCATACCATCCTTCTCTGATACCAGGATTTAGTTAAGGTAATACCGGCATAGCACACAAGGGGCGCTAAAAACGCAAGAAAATCCCATTAGGCCTCTATTACCAGAACGCTAACAAAATGAGCACAAACGAATAACGAAATCAAATAGACGCTGTTAGCTAAGCCGTCGTTTAAAATAAGAATTTGTACTTAATGACTTGCCTAGTTAAATAAAGGTAAAATATATATATATTTTTTTTTAAACATCACCAGCAACAACATTGCCTATGGGCACAAACCCATCGTCTCTGGACCAGATAGGACTGGCAAAAAGTGCTCTTCACTAACGAGTCGTGGTTTTGTCTCACCAGAGGTGATGGTCGGATTCACGTTTATCGTCGAAAGAATGAGCGTTACACCGAGGCCTGTACTCTGGAGCGGGATCGATTTGGAGGTGGAGGGTCCGTCATGGTCTGGAGCGGTGTGTCACAGCATCATCGGACTGAGCTTGTTGTCATTGCAGGCAATCTCAATGCTGTGCGGTACAGGGAAGACATCCCCCTCCCTCATGTGGTACCCTTCCTGCAGGCTCATCCTGACATGACCCTCCAGCATGACAATGTCACCAGCCATACTGCTCGTTCTGTGCGTGATTTCCTGCAAGACAGGAATGTCAGTGTTCTGCCATGGCCAGTGAAGAGCCTGGATCTCAATCCCATTGAGCACGTCTGGGACCTGTTGGATCAGAGGGTGAGAGCTAGGGCCATTCCCCCCAGAAATGTCCGGGAACTTGCAGGTGCCTTGGTGGAAGAGTGGGGTAATATCTCACAGCAAGAACTGGCAAATCTGGTGCAGTCCTTGAGGAGGAGATGCACTGCAGTATTTAATGCAGCTGGTGGCCACACCAGATACTGACTGTTACTTTTGATTTTGACCCCCCCTTTGTTCAGGGATACATTATTCAATTTCTGTTAGTCACATGTCTGTGGAACTTGTTCAGTTTATGTCTCAGTTGTTGAATCTTGTTATGTTCATACAAATATTTACACATGTTAAGTTTGCTGAAAATAAACGCAGTTGATAGTGAGAGGACGTTTCTTTTTTTGCAGTAGTACTTTAAAGTATTTTTGTTTAAGTAGTTTTTGGGGGTATCTGTACTTTACTAATTTATATTTTTGCTAACTTTTACTTCACTACATTCCTAAAGAAAATAACATACTTTTTACTACATACATTTTCCCTGACATTAAAAAGTACTCGTTACCTTTTGACAGGAAAATGGTCCAACTGCTTGCTAACCCGGTCTGCTAACTGCTAGCTTGTTTAGCCCCGGCCTACTAACTGTTAGCATCGGCCTGCTAACTGTCTGGATCGCCGTGTCCCCAGTCAGCCCAACCACTCACTGGACCCATATGTTCACTTGGCTACACATGCCCCTCTCTAATATCAATATGCCTCGTCCATTACTGTCCTGGTTAGTGATTACTGTCTTATTTCACTGTAGAGCCTCTAGCCCTGCTCAATATGCCTTAACCAACCATGTTGTTCCACGTCCTACGTATGCGTTGACATCACCTGGTTAAACGTCTCTAGTGACTATATCTCTCTCATCATTACTCAATGCCTAGGTTTACCTCCAATGTACTCACATCCTACCTCACCTTTGTCTGTACACTATGCCTTGAATCTATGCTATCGTGCCCAGAAACCTGCTCCTTTAACTCTCTGTTCCGAACGTGCTAGACAGCCAGTTCATATAGCCTTTAGCCGTACCCTTATCCTACTTCTCCTCGGTTCCTCTGATGATTTGGAGGTTAATCCAGGTCCTGCAGTGCCTAGCTCCACTCCCACTCCCCAGGTGCTCTCATTTGTTGACTTCTGTAACCGTAAAAGCCTTGGTTTCATGCATGTTAACATTAGAAGCCTACTCCCTAAGTTTGTTTTACTCACTGCTTTAGCACACTCTGCAAACCCGGATGTCTTAGCCGTGTCTGAATCCTGGCTTAGGAAAACCACCAAAAACCCTGAAATCTCCATCGCTAACTATAACACTTTCTGCCAAGATAGAACTGCCAAAGGGGGCGGTGTTGCAATCTACTGCAAAGATAGCCTGCAGAGTTCTGTATTACTATCCAAGTCTGCACCAAAACAATTCGAGCTTCTACTTCTAAAAATTCACCTTTCCAGAAACAAGTCTCTCACTGTTGCCGCTTGCTATAGACCTCCCTCTGCCCCCAGCTGTGCCCTCGATACCATATGTGAATTGATTGCCCCCCATCTATCTTCTGAGCTCGTGCTACTAGGTGACCTAAACTGGGACATGCTTAACACCCCGGCCATCCTACAATCTAAACTTGATACCCTCAATCTCACTCAAATTATCAATGAACCTACCAGGTACAACCCCAAATCCGTAAACAGGGGCATCCTCATAGATGTCATCCTAACTAACTCGCCCTCCAAATACACCTCTGCTGTTTTCAATCAAGATCTCAGCGATCACTGCCTCATTGCCTGCATCCGTAATGGGTCTGCAACCAAACGACCACCCCTCATCACTGTCAAACGCTCCCTAAAACACTTCTGCGAGCAGGCCTTTCCAATCTACCTGGCCGGGGTATCCTGGAATGACATTGACCTCATCCCGTCAGTAGATGAGATGATGCCTGGCTATTCTTTAAAAGTGCCTTCCTCACCATCTTAAATAAGCACCCCACTCAAAAAATGTAGAACTAGGAATAGATATAGTCCTTGGTTCACTCCAGACCTGTCTGCCCTTGACCAGCACAAAAACATCCTGTGGCATTCTGCATTAGCATCGAATAGCCTCCATGATATGCAACTTTTCAGGGAAGTTAGGAACAAATATACACAGGCAGTTAGAAAAGCTAAGGCTAGCTTTTTCAAACAGAAATTTGCATCCTGTAGTACTAACTCAAAAAAGTTCTGGGACACTGTAAAGTCCGTGGAGAATAAGAGCACCTCCTCCCAGCTGCCCACTGCTCTGAGGCTAGAAAACACTGTTACCACCGATAAATCCACTATAAGTGAGAATTTCAATAAGCATTTCTCTACGGCTGGCCATGCTTTCCACCTGGCTACCCCTACCCCGGTCAACTGCCCGGCATCCTCCACAGCAACCCGCCAATGCCCCCACCATTTCTCCTTCACCCAAATCCAGATAGCTGATGTTCTGAAAGAGCTTCAAAATCTGGACCCATACAAATCAGCCGGACTAGACAATCTGGACCCTCTCTTTCTAAAATGATCTGCCGAAATTATTGCAACCCCTATTACTAGTCTGTTCAACCTCTCTTTCGTATCGTCTGAGATTCCAAAAGATTGGAAAGCTGCCGCGGTCATCCCCCTCTTCAAAGGGGGTGACACTCTAGACCCAAACTGCTACAGACCTATATCTAGCCTACCCTGTCTTTCTAAAGTCTTCGAAAGCCAAGTTAACAAACAGATCACCGACCATTTCGAATCCCACCGTACCTTCTCCGCTATGCAATCTGGTTTCAGAGCTGGTCATGGGTGCACCTCAGCCACGCTAAAGGTCAAAAAAGACATCATAACCGCCATCGATAAGAGACATTACTGTGCAGCTGTATTCATCGACCTGGCCAAGACTTTCGACTCTGTCAATCACCACATTCTTATTGGCAGACTCGACAGCCTTGGTTTCTCAAATGATTGCCTCGCCTGGTTTACCAACTACTTCTCTGATAGAGTTCAGTGTGTCAAATCGGAGGGCCTGTTGTCCGGACCTCTGGCAGTCTCTATGGGTGTGCCACAGGGTTCAATTATCGGGCCGTCTCTCTTCTCTGTATACATCAATGATGTTGCGCTTGCTGCTGGTGATTCTCTGATCCACCTCTATGCAGACGACACCATTCGGTATACTTCTGACCCTTCTTTGGACACTGTACGCTCTCGTTGGTTGGCCCTCGCTTCATACTCGTCGCCAAACCCAGAGAGAAAGAGAGAGAGTCATGGGAAGACTCGTTTTCAGGAAAAGATGGCATTCAAACTGAGCGCCCTGTCTTTGTGATAACTCTAACGAGCATTTAGAGGGGGGTAAAAATGACTATAGTCCTGAACCATTTTTCCAGACTGTAGGTCTACACCACTCTGATGCATATCAAATACTATGACACCTTGCACAAGAACCAAAGCTTGCATGATCAACCAACAAAAAACATCAGCGTGAACAGACTGACGATTCTCTCCCTCTCTCTCTCTCCCTCTCTCTCTCTCTCTCTCTCTCTCCCTCTCTCTCTCTCGGGCCCAGCCAATGTTATTCCAGGTAACATCATCAGAGGGTTGAAGCGTCAGGCAGGCAGCAGAGATTCCTGTTGATTAGTGTAGCAGATAAGAGGTTGGTAATCTCCCTCCCAGTGAACACTAGCGCCCACACACACACATATGCACACACGCTGCTCTGTTCCTGCTGCTGGTAGCTATAGGGACATGTAACTCATCATCAGTCAGCCATGACAGCCCCTCATCTCTACAATCAGTCACAGCCACTGACCCAAAAGCAGCAAAGTAAAATATGCCTGGTTCACATCTAACAGCTGATATAAGGAGAGAGGACAGTTGTAGCAAACGAGTATCATGAAATACATGCACCCAAACCGGGCACACTGAATTTTACTATTCAAACGATTATAACGGTGACCGTGTTCATTTGACTGACAAATAACCTTCAGCCCAAATTCCATGACCATCACAGCCCTAGCACACACACACACGCAGACAAACACACACACACAAAATCGACAACTCAAGAGAGAGGAGGGGAGAAGTAGCCCATGTCTCCAGATAATGACTCTGTCTCCTCACATCTCAGGTGAGGACAGAATGTGTCACATCAGGACGTGTCCTGACAGCAATGCCCTGCTGGGAGTATTGGTTCCTACTCAAACACTGATGGAGAAAGAGGGACACACACACACACACTTTCTGTGCTCTCGTTTTCTCAACTCCCTCTATCCTCCCACTGTAAGGCCAGCTCTGAGGGGACATTATACAAATGATGTGTTCTTATTGAAGTGTGGATCTGAGAAAACCCCGCCCACGACCAGCCCCTCACCCTCCAGGTGCCTCACATAGGATGGCTGGGGTTCTTCTGAGAAGGTCACGGCGGGGTCAGGAGTCCACCATATTGAATATTGCTCTTCTAAAGATAGACTGTGGAGACTGTGGAGAAGGAGTGATCGCTCCTACAGACCATGAGTCACGTGGCCGTGGCTTGCTATATAAAGCAGGCAGACAGGCATCCAGTTACTGTTCGATTGAACATTAGAATAGCCAAAACGAGCGACCTAAGCGACTTTGAGCGTGGTATGATTGCCGGTGCCAGACACACAGGTTTAAGTATCTCAGAAATGGCCCCCCTCCTGGGCTTTTCACCCACGTCAGTGTCTAGGGTTTCCCGAGAATAGTGCAACAAACAAAAAACATGCAGTCAGAGGCAGTCCTGTGGGTAAAAATAGCTTGTTGATGAGAGAGGTCGTGACAAATCCCGGTTCATGTTGCATCATGCTGATGGCAGAGTCAGGATTTGGTGTAAGCAGCATGAGTCCATGGACCCATCCTGCCTGGTGTCAACGGTACAGGCTGGTGGCGGTGGTGTACCGCCGTCCGATCTGTAGCAACTGCGTGATCATATCGCGTCAGCATGTGGAACGTTTCCGACTTGTAGAATCCATGCCCCGAAGAAGTCAGGCTGTTCTGGAGGCAAAGGGGGCTCCGACCCGGTACTAGATGTGTGTACCTAATAAAATGTCCAGTGAGCGTATGTAGTATACTGTATGGTGAGAAATGGGGCTACGTAGTGTTCTAATCTAACATAATGGATGTCATACTCTGACATGTCATGTACAGTATGGTGTAGCCTATATAATGGTGTACACAGTATGGTAAACAGCTGTGAACTAAAAGGGTTCTAATCTCAATACATTCCAACTGCACTATCTAGATGTTATACTGGTACGTGTGTGTGTGTTTGCCAGAGAGTGTTTGTGTGTGTGTGTGTCTGCATTAGGGTCTGTGAACGGTGCATAGAGTGCCTATCTGCTCCGTACATCCTATATTCTTATCACACAAGCTAGAACTCTTACAGTGGTAGTGCTGAAGCACAATGTTCTATCTGCTACTGTGAATGCTTTAAGACTCCTCAGACAGGGTGAGAACAGGTCATAATAGCTCCATTTGAGTCTTAATGAAAGAGAGCGAGGCATGGACAGACGGCAAGACTCTCACACACACACACACCCGCGTGCTGCTACAGGTAACTGCCAAAATAAAGGAAACACCAACATAAAGTGTCTTAATAGGGTGTTGGGTCTCCACGAGCCACCAGAACAGTTTCAATGCAGCTTGGCATACAAGTGTCTGGAACTTCCTGTGTGGAAGCACGTCATGCTTTCAATTAATACAGAACACAAATATAAACGCAATATGTAAAGTGTTGGTTCCAGAGTTCATGAGCTGAAATAGAAAATCCAGGAAATGTTCCATATGCACAAAAAGCTAATTTCTCTCTAATTTTGTGCGCACATTTGTTTACATCCCTGTTAGTGAGCATTTCTCCTTTGCCAAGATAATCCATCCACCTGACAGGTGTGGCATATCAAGAAGCTGATTAAACAGCATGATCATTACACAGGTGCACCTTGTGCTGGGGACAATGAAAGGCCCCTCCAAAATATGCAGTTTTGTCAAACACCACAATGCCACAGATGTCTCAAGTTTTGAGGGACTATAGAAATGTCAACCAGAGCTGTTGCCAGAGAATTGTAGGTTAATTTCTCTACCATAACCCCGACCCCAACGTCATTTTAGAAATGTGCCAATACGTCCAACTAGTCTACCAATCACAGACCACACGTAACTACGCCAGCCCAGGACCGCCACATCCGGCTTCTTCACTTGCGGGATCATCTGAGACCAGCCACCCGGACAACTAATGAAACTGTGGGTTTGCACAACCGAAGGATTTCTGCACAAACTATTAGAATCCGTCTCAGGGAAGCTTATCTGCATGCTCGTCGTCCTCGCCAGGGTCTTGACCTGACTGCAGTTTGCCGCTGTAACCGTCTTCAGTGGGCAAATGCTCACCTTCGATGGCCACTGGCACGCTGGAGAAGTGTGCTCTTCACGGATTAATCCCGGTTTCAACTGTACCGGGCAGAGGGCCCCATTGTGGCAGTGGGGTTAGGGTATGGGCAGGCATAAGCTACGGACAACGAACACAATTGCATTTTATCGATGGCAATTTGACATACATACCGTGATGAGATGCTGAGGCCCATTGTCGTGTCCACCGCCATCACCTCATGTTTCAGCATGATAATGCACGGCCCCATGTCGCAATAATCTGTACACAATTTCTGTAAACTGAAAATGTCCCACTTCTTCCTTGGCGTGTTTACTCACCAGACATGTCACCCATTGAGCACATTTGGGATTGACGTGTAAGACAGTGTGTTCCAGTTCCCGACAATATCCAGTAACTTCACACAGCCATTGAAGAGGAGTGGGACAACATTCCACAGGCCACAATCAACAGCCTGATCAACTCTGTGAAGGAGATGAGTCGTTGCACGAGGCAAATGGTGGTCATACCAGATATTGACTGGTTTTCTGATCCTTTTTTTAAGGTACAGTATCTGTGACCAACAGATGCATATATGTATTCCCAGTCATGTGAAATCCATAGATTAGGACCTAATGAACTTATGTCAATTGACTGATTTCCTAATATGAACTGTAACTCAGTAAAATCTTTGGAATTGTTGCATGCGTTTATATTTTTGTTCAGTGTACTTTCTTTCCCTCATTTACTCGAGTCGCAAAACCATTTTGTCACACCCTGATCGGTTTCACCGGTCTTTGTGCATGTCTCCACCCCCCTCCAGGTGTCGCTCATCTTCCCCATTATCCCCTGTGTATTTATACCTGTGTTCTCTGTTTGTCTGTGGCCAATTCATTTTTGTTTGTAGAACCTACCAGCGTTTTGTTTCCCTGCTACCGCCTATTCCTTGGTGCTGTTTTCTAGTTTCTGACCGTTCTGCCTCCCCTGAGCCTGCCTGTCGTCCTGTACCTTTGCCCCACTACTCTGGATTACCGACCTCTGCCTGACCTGACCCTGAGCCTGTACCTTACACCCTCTCTGGATTATTGACCATGCCTGCCTTGATCTGTCGTTTGCCTGCCCCTGTTTGAGGAATAAACGTTTGTTTCTTCAACACTGTCTGCACCTGGGTCATACCTTAAAACGTTATAAATTTAATATAACATTGGGAATGACAATTTCATGTGTACAACATCTAAAGAACTTCATCACTATACTAAGAGCTTTGCCATTTCTAAAAGGACATTTTTGGGGGCTTTGTTAATGTTTTTTCAGCTCCCGCCCCCCATTCTACACAACGAGGATGAGGAAGTGATTTGCTGTTTGGGATATGTTTAGCAAAAACTAGTGAAATCACAAAAACGCTGTCTGGACCCTTCCATAACCTTCAACTTACATAACAAATAAATCATAATTTTGACTGCTCATTAATAAAATGTTGCATTACTCTGCCATTTTTTAAAGTCATCCCCCCATCCTTGACTTTTCCAAAATAAGTCTATACAGCACACTGTCATTGTTAGAATCTTAATATCACAAACAGAACTGGAGTTATAAACAGTTATGAGGTCATGTCATTTTTAGAATGCTTTTCCGACATTGCCCCTACCTCTCCCAATAGTAGGGCCAGCTCCGCTCCTTCTCCCGACAGTCCTTCTCCCGACATGAATGTGCCATGCCCAGTTGATAATCACCTCAATAATTGCCTCGAAACTGAACCTAAACCATACCGAAACTAATTTCACACATATAACAACAGATTAAATCAATTAAAAAGTATGATGGGGGAGAAAGGGAAAGAATGGGTGAGTTGATGAGCGAGGGGAAGCGAACAACGCAGAATTCTGAATAACCTACACCTACGAGGCCTAAGTGCAAAAAAGCCAGAACGGTGCGCACTGAACAGGAGCCTGCGCCACTACCAATTGAAGCAGTGGGACAGGAGAGAGGAAGGGACGGCACCATTTAGATAGAACAAGTCGGTGACAATGCTACGGGCCGATTAGCAGCACAAAATGTCATCACTGAGAGGGCAAGCCCTACATCTCAAGCATAAAACAACATCAGCAATGCACTCACCAGCTTTCGTTGTTTATGGACATGAAAATGCTACAGCATTCAGAACCTGTGGCTAAGGTGCACACAGAGCAAGGAGACACTGCCTGGGATCTGTCTGTTGATTGCTGGAAACATTCATTTCAATCCTGTATTTCCGTGGAGCATTCGGTGGAAAGAGCATGTATATGGAGAGTTTCTGGTCAGATATATATGGAATACTTTTCTTTGGAGATGTCACAGGATCGCGTCAGAGAGCTCATGCGTTACCACCATTTACACGAAATAAAACAGACAAATTCGCCATGGTATCCGACATAAATAATTTACTATTTTTGACTGCTGTCATATCAACACTTAAGTATTTTATCAAGCACACTTGTGGCTTATAATGATGTTGAGGCTACTGATGTTTTCAGAATTTGACCACGCATCTTGCTGACCGTGCGTCTAGGAGGTTGGGGTATTTTTTTTTTTACGTTTGTCGTTATAAAAATAAACTGTTACTGTGTTCCAACGCATACAGTTTATTTTTTTATAGTTGTAACAAAGGCACTCCACCAATAACATTGATAGAACAATTGTTTTAAACTTTTTTTTTTAACATATAGCCTACAGTAACAAACTAATGAAAATGCTATTGTGTTATTTGAAATACAATTAAAATCGTATTTTAAAATGTTACATTAGACCTTCATAAACACAACCAAATTATTATTTTTGCAATAGCACATAGGAAATGTATGAATTACACTGTTAGAATGTTGCTGTCAAAATGACTACTCATTAGCTTGAACAGGGATCCCTCAAGGACCAGCGGTTTTAGTGTTAATGAAGTCATATAAAGACGACGAACACGATGAGTGAGAAGAGAGAGAGAACGAGGAGAGGGAGGGAGAGAGAGAGAGAAAAGGTGAGAGAAAGAGATATAAAAAGAAAAGAGACTGAGGAAAAGAGAGAGAGAGATGAAGAGAAAGAGAGCTTGATAGAGAGATCTCCAGTGTGTGTGTGTGTGTGTGTGTGTGTGTGTGTGTGTGTGTGTGTAAAAAAAAAAGAGAGATCAGATGAATCTCTGTCCCTGAAGGACTGGTGGAAGGCTGCCTCTTAACGAGGTCTGGGGCTCTCTGTCTAATCACACACACACACACACACACACACACACACACACACACACACACACACACACACACACACACACACACACACACACACACACACACACACACACACACACACACACAACCCCCTCCGCTCTCTAATTAGTAGATTCCATTAGTGTGCAAGGAGTCAGGTCTGGTAAGGGGTTACTGTCACAAGGACCTGTTTGGTAACACTTTATCTAACACTCCTTCCTGGTTCACTGCATTGGCTTCATTTTAGACACCTTGTTTCAGCTGGTATTTTGTGAATAGAATATTGGTAACGAGTACGCTACAACTATTAGCATCGATTGCTTAGCGTTTCCATAACTCCCTTTACATCATCTCTTAATCCACCTGGGCTCTACCACTACTAGTTACCACTGCCATGCACACACACACACAAAGACACACGTGCACAAAGAGAGAGAGAGATGTTTAGAAGCTGGGTTCTTTTCTCTGGCTAATTTGCATGGGGGTGGTTCCAATGCTTGGAAATACATTGTGTAAATCAGTGTGTGGGTGAATGTTTGCGTGTGTGTGTTGTAGGAAAGAATAAGGGGGTCCATGGTTACCTTTGCTAGTAAACAACTTCCTCCTCTGTAATTGCACTGCTGCCAATGTGTTACTCAGCATGTGTGCGTACCTCCCGGTCTGAAAACACTGCTGTGTACTGTATTTGTGAGCAATGTGTGTGTGGTGTGTGTGTGTCTGGCGCTCTAATTGTGCTGCTGTGTGCGTGTTAGTGTGTGTGTGTGTCATCCCCTCCATTAGGTGGGCTCCTGAGGGTCTCTAATAAGGCTGGGCTTGTTACTGCTCTGCCTTATCATTCTTCTAGTCTGATTTCTTTTTTTAAAACAGCGTATTCTCCTTGTCAAATACTGCATGTCAAGATAAGATTTACTATGCCCTCAATTCAATTTAAGTTCTCATGGCATGTTGGTAAACGCTGTGTATTAATCGTATAATTTCTCATGATATCGATGTCATGTTTCAAGTAGCCCTAGTGCACGTAAATGAAAAGACGCAGTAGCACGTAAATAACTGGAAACCTTTGGCATATGTCTGGCTTTGGTTCCGGTCCAACATCATACTAATCGAGACTAAGGGCCACAATGACAAACAGAGCTTTTTTATGTTTCCATGTTCTGTTTGTTTGTGTATCAGTCTTATAGAACATTTCCATTACACAAGGTATCATATACTAATGGATCGATCCAACTAATGAGGGCCTTTTGCATCCCTTTGACATTTCAAGTCGAAATTGTGCGCCAATATTGAATTGAAATAAAAAAGCTTGTTATATTAAACAAAGTGCCTTTTAATATAGACCACATGGGCTGTGTTCACACAGGTGGCCCAATTCCTCATTTGTTCCACTAATTGGTCTTTTGACCAATCAGAGCAGATCTGATTGAAACGATCAATTAGTGAGAAAAAAAAAAAAAAGATCAGAATTGGGGCCGAATTCAATCAATCTGATGTTCAATATGAATAAAGACTTTCTAAAGTGCCAAAATTCTCTGTTCATCCGCTGTGACTTCTAGGAAGATATTAACACCCTTAACCCAAACATTTCATCATTATAAAGCCCCAGTTATTTTGTTGCCTTGACAAAGTCAATTCTGAAGATTATTATTTACTTAATGTGATGAGAGATTCATTTACATCTGTCCCCCATTTTAAGGTCAACCCTGTTACATGAACGGAGCTCTTGTTTTTCAAACGAAACACTGAAGATCTAATAGTCAAATCATAGTGTAAAAGCAGGTGAGCTGGTTCCACTCTTTGTGGCCATTTTCTGGACTTTTTGTGGTGGAAAACCACATAAAAGCAGAAGACAAAATGTCCATCTCGCGTGGACTAATAAAGTATATCTTATATTTACATCGTTTTGATGCAGTAAATACAGGCACTACCAGAAGATATGATAGATAACCGATAGCATCTACAAGTTTGTCTAACTAGCGTGAGTCTGTAGGGGAGAGAGGGGTAAATTGAGCCAAAGGGTTAGTTGAGCCTCCCCTTGTTTCTAGGAAGCCATACACAGAATCAATTATTTGACTAAATATTTAGTAAGAGGTCATCATTTCATGGAGTCTGTGAAGGACGAAACCACATGGAGGAAGTGGTAAGCAAGTTAGTTCCAAGAAACAGATTTTCACAAAGTCAAATGAATTTAATGCGTAAAGAGGTTTCACGATGCTTGTATCTCAACCAATGTAGATCGTTTTAAGATTGCATTGTACATCAGTTGGGATCTCTAGAAGCTAAAATATGAGGTCCTAAACCTAGCATGAAAGTGCATCCTTGCACTTGAAAGTAGCTGTGTGGGTTAATATAGACTAAATGTTTGCCTTGGGGTAACTTGAGACAATGGCCACTATACCCAATACAAATTATGATTACATTTTGTCCGTTTTATGCATAATATGCATAGTATTTTTGCAATATGTCAAGATAGTGCATTTTATTGTTACAGAGCAGACATACAAACATAAAACAAGCAGCGGTCTAGACCCCCTTGAGGTTCTTAAAAAAGTAGCCAATGAAGTGAGAGCAGGGAAGTCCATTGGAGCAGCAGCAAAGGATGAACAAATAAACAGAATGACACTGAAGAGGTACGTTGACAAAATTGTTTTTTTTTTTTAAACGTGTAATTGTGTGAAAGAGTAGCAGATGCACACAAAGTCTTAAACTGGTCAAGAAAACTGGTCAAGAAATAGAAGGGGAAGTGATATTGAACAGAGAGATCTATTTCTGAATGTAGGCATGCATTTAAAGACACAATACACCACAACCCCATTCCATGAATTAAACTTTGACCTACCATCACCCACTGTCACAGGACACCACCACCCACTTACCCCAAGGTGGCTCAATTTACTCTGTCACTTTGCTTAACTTACCACATACCCGGGGTAAGTTGTGCCAAGAGGCTACTTTTTTTGGGGGGGACAAGCTATGTTTTCAAAACTGTTTTCAAAACTGTCGTGTTTACTTAAATTCTGATTAATTCCATGGATACACAACATCCTGAAATATATCTACATATCTTTGTTAGAAAGAATATAATATTTCCCTTGATGTAGTGATGCTGAATGTAAAGAATTGCTAAACTGACCCCACTCTGTCCTATGGCTACAATCTCTCTCTCCCCATCCTGTTTCACAGACACCACCCCCGCCACTCCCCCTCCACGCCCTGTAGCAGCAACAAGCAGGGAGGATGGCCTCTCCCGAGTCGCGCAGGCTACGCAGCATGAAAGTGCTGAAGAACATGCATTTCCACTGTCCGGATACCGGAAAAAAATGCATGATTTATTTGAATACTGCAATTACTTAAAATGCCCTTCCCTAGTGTCCATGTGTCTTCTGAAGCAGCCAACCACAGCCCCCCCTCTCCCCCCCCCTCTCTCCTTAGAATGAGAGAAGCCCTGGTGAAAGAGGGAAAAGGAAGAGGCTGAATTCCTCCAGTTTATCTAGTCATCTGATCTGGGCAGCCAGTCATGTGTTAGAGCAGCATTCAGACTAAGAGGGAAATCTGGTTTCAAAGTAACTGTCCAGTGAAAATCAGACTTTTTAAAGTTAATATTCTGCTAACTCATACCCAAATAATGTTGTTGACTCATCCTATACTCGTATTTCTGGCTAAAGCATACATTTAAGAAAAACAACATCAAAAATCACCTCATTCTTGTATTTCAAACCGTTTTTAAAAATGTTTTTTTTGGGCTGAGAAGTCTCTATGCCTCAATGACTGAGCTGGCTAATCAGCTGTTTGTTTATTTGTAATTCATATTTTTATTGACCAGTACATGCCCACAATATTCTAAATTGTTGGGATACACTAACACCATTCAAACACACAAAATCAGCTTTTTAACACTTTTGGGGGGGGCCTAATTCATAAAATCTGGAAACACCCTGTTCCCCTCTCTATTTTCCTCACTCTCCTCTACGCCATTCCTATTCACGTCTATCTTCTTCCCAGACATTCCTCTTCCACAATGCTTCTATTCTTTAAGATGGGTGCCTCACTCTTTCCCTTTTTTTCCCTCTCTTCCTCTCTCTGCCCACCTTACAACTCTTTCGGAGAAATCTACAGTTGAAGTCGGAAGTTAACATACACCTTAGCCAAATTCATTTAAACTCAGTTTCTGACATTCCTGACATTTAATCCTAGTAAAAGTTCCCTGTTTTAGGTCAGTTAGGATCACTACTTTATTTTAAGAATGTGAAATGTCAGAATATAGTAGAGAGAATTATTTATTTCAGCTTTTATTTCTTTCATCACATTCACAGTGGGTCAGGAGTTTACATACACTCAATTAGTATTTCGTAGCATTGCCTTTAAATTGTTCAACTTAGGTCAAATGTGTCAGGTTCCACAAGCTTCCCACAATATGTTGGGTGAATTTTGGCCCATTCCTCCTGACAGAGCTGGTGTAACTGAGTCAGGTTTGTAGGCCTCCTTGCTCGCACACGCTTTTTAAGTTCTGCCCACAAATGTTCTGTAGGATTGAGGTCAGGGCTTTGTGATGGCCACTCCAATACCTTGACATTGTTGTCCTTAAGCCATTTTGCCACAACTTTGGAAGTATGCTTGGGGTCATTGTCCATTTGGAAGACCCAATTGCTACCAAGCTTTAACTTCCTGACTGATGTCTTGAGATGTTGCTTCAATATATCCACATAATTTTCCATCCTCATGATGCCATCTATTTTGTGAAATGCACCAGTCCCTCCTGCAGCAAAGCACCCCCACAACATGATGCTGCCAGCCCTATGCTTCACAGTTGGGAAGGTGTTCTTCGGCTTGCAAGCCTCCCCCTTTTTCCTCCAAACATAATGATGGTCATTATGGCCAAAAGGTTCTATTTTTGTTTCATCAGACCAGAGGACATTTCTCCAAAAAGCATGATCTTTGTCCCCATGTGCAGTTGCAAACCGTAGTCTGGCTTTTTTATGGCGCTTTTGGAGCAGTGACTTCTTCCTTGCTGAGCGGCCTTTCAGGTTATGTCGATATAGGAATTGTTTTACTGTGGATATAGATACTTTTGTACATGTTTCCTCCAGCATCTTCACAAGGTCCTTTGCTATTGTTCTGGGATTGAGTTGCACTTTTCGCACCAAAGTAAAGTAAAGTTCATCTCTAGGAAACAGAACGTGCCTCCTTCCTGAGCGGTATGACGGCTGCGTGGTCCCATGGTGTTTATACTTGCGTACTATTGTTTGTACAGATGAACGTGATACCTTCAGGCGTTTGGAAATTGCTCCCAAGGATGAACCAAAGTTGTGGAGGTCTACAATCTTTTTTCTGAGGTCTTGGCTGATTTCTTTTGAGTTTCCCATGATGTCAAGCAAAGAGGCACTGAGTTTGAAGGTAGGCCTTGAAATACATCCACAGGTACACCTCCAATTGACTCAAATTATGTCAATTAGCCTATCAGAAGCTTCTAAAGCCATGACATCATTTTCTGGAATTTTCCAAGCTGTTTAAAGGCACAGTCAACTTAGTGTATGTAAACTCCTGACTCACTGGAATTGTGATAGAGTGAATTATAAGTGAAATAATCTGTATGTAAACAATTCTTGGAAAAATGACTTGTGTCATGCACAAAGTAGATGTCCTAACCGACTTGTCAAAACTATAGTTTGTTAACAAGAAATTTGTGGAGTGGTTGAAAAACTAGTTTTAATGACTCCAACCTAAGTGTATGTAAACTTCTGACTTCAACTATATATTAGCAGCAGTCTCAGTGTTTAGGCTCTTAACTATGGGGCCTTACCAGGAGAGAACGATTGCCCCCTTCCATTGAAGCCACGGAAGTTCAAGGCCGACAGCGGTACTGCAGGCATTGTTAGCAGAAAACAGGGTCCCTCATTATAGTTAATGAAAAAATGTAAATCTTCGTGGTCAATCTAAAAAATATGGTTTGAAGACAATCATGCTACCAATTATTGCTTCTAATACACCAGATGTAAGTCTGAATAAACAGCGCCGGAGGGGATGGCTGACGTTTTACTGGCTCCTATCAAACTATTTAAAAAAATAAGCATTATTTGTAACTCATTTTGTTTATAATGTTGATGCTACCATCTCTTATGACCGAAAAGAGCTTCTGGACATCAGAACAGCGATTACTCACCTCGAACTGGACAAAGATTTTTGTTGTGACAAGTCCCAAATCCCCGTCATCCTCGTGAAGAAAAGACAGAGAAAAAGGGTGAGGAGGGCGGGGTGCCATGTAAGAATTTGCAGACGAGTATGCATACCAGCACTACACTCCGTATTATTGGCCGTATTATGCTTCTCCTTGCATCGGCAGAACAGAGCAGCTACGTCTGGTAAGACGAGGGGCGGGGGTGTGTGTCTATTTGTCAATAACTGCTGGTGCGCGATGTCTAATATTAAAGAAGTCTCGAGGTATTGCTCGCCTGAGGTAGAATACCTCATGATAAGCTGTAGACCACACTATCTAACAAGAGAGTTCTCATCTATATTATTCGTAGACTTCTACTTACCACCACAAACCAATGCTGGCACTAAGACCGCACTCAACAAGCTGTTTAAGACCATAAGCAAACAAGAAAATACTCATCCAGAAGTGGCGCTCCTAGTGGCCAGGGACTTTAATGCAGGCAAACTTAAATCCGCTTTACCTCATTTCTACCAGCATGTCACATGTGCAACCAGAGGGAGAAAAAATTAAAATAAAATTAAAAAAAAAAAAAAAAAACTCTTGACCACCTTTACTCCACACACAGAGACGCATACAAAGCTCTCCCTTCATTTGGCAAATCTGACCATAATTCTATCCTCCTGATTCCTGCTTACAAGCAAAAACTAAAGCAGGAAGTACCAGTGACTCACTCAATACGAAAGTGGTCAGATGCCGCGGATGCTACGCTACAGGACTAATTTGCTAGCACAGACTGGAATATGTTCCGGGATTCATCTAATGGCATGGAGGAGTATATCACCTCAGTCAACTTCATCAATAAGTGCATCGACGACGTCGTCCCCACAGTGACTGTACGCACACTACCGTTCAAAAGTTTGGGGCCACATAGAAATGTCCTTGTTTTTGAAAGAAAAGCAAAAAAAATTGTGCATTAAAATAACATCACATTGATCAGAAATACAGTGTAGACATTGTTAATGTTGTAAATCACTATTGTAGCTGGAAAAAGCTGATTTTTTTTAATGGAATATCTACATAGGCGTGCAGAGGCCCATAATCAGCAACCATCACTCCTGTGTTCCAATGGCACATTGTGTTAGCTAATCCAAGTTGATCATTTTAAAAGGCTAATTTATCATTAGAAAACCCTTTTTCAATTATGTTAGCACAGCTGAAAACTGTTGTTCTGATTAAAGAAGCAATAAAACTGGCCTTCTTTAGACTAGTTGAGTATCTGGGCACCAGCTGTTCTGGACGAATGTGTAATCACGCTCTCCGTAGCTGGTGTGAGCAAGACCTTTAAACAAGTCAACATTCACAAAGCCGCAGGGCCAGACGGATTACCAGGACGGGTACTCAAAGCATGCGCGGACCAACTGGCATGTGTCTTCACTGACATTTTCAACCTCTCCCTGACCGAGTCTGTAATACCTACATGTTTCAAACAGACCACCATAGTCCCTGTGCCCAAGAAAACTAAGGTAACCTGCCTAAATGACTACCGCCCCGTAGCACTCACCTCGGTAGCCATGAAGTGTTTTGAAAGGCTGGTCATGGCTCACATCAACACCATCATGCCGGAAACCCTAGGCCCACTCCAATTTGCATACCGCCCCAACAGATCCACAGATGACGCAATCTCAATCGCACTCCACACTGCCCTTTCCCACCTGGACAAGTGAGAATGCTGTTCATTGACTACAGCTCAGCGTTCAACACCGTAGTGCCCACGAAGCTCATCACTAAGCTAAGGACCCTGGGACTAAACACCTCTCTCTGCAACTGGATCCTGGACTTCCTGATGGGCCACCCCCAGGTGGTAAGGGTAGGCAACAACACATCTACCACGCGAATCCTCAACACTGGGGCCCCTCAGGGGTGTGTGATTAGTCCCCTCCTGTACTCTCTGTTCACCCAAGACTTTGTGGCCAAGCATGACTCCAACACCATCATTAAGTTTGCTGACGACACAACAGTGGTAGGCCTGCTCACCGACAACGATGAGACAGCCTATAGGGAGGAGGTCAGAGACTGCCAGGACAAAAATCTCTACCTCAATGTGAGCAAGACAAAGCAGCTGAAAGTGGACTATAGGAAAAGGAGGGCCGAACAGGCCCCCATTAATATCGACAGGGTTGAAGTGGAGTGGGTTGAGAGTTTCAAGTTCCTTGTTGTCCACATCACCAATGTACTATCATGGTCCAAACACACCAAGACAGTTCTGAAGACAGCACGACCTCACCTTTCCCCTCAGGAGACTGAAAAGATTTGGCATGGGTCCCCAGATCCTCAAAAAGTTCTACAGCTGCACCATCGAGAGCATCTTGACCGGTGGCATCACCAACCGGTATGATAACTGCTCGGCATCTGACCGTAAGGCGCTACAGAGGGTAGTGCATACGGCCCACTACATCACTGGGGCCAAGCTTCCTGACATCCAGGACCTATATACTAGGCGGTGTCAGAGGTGTGACTGCTATGACTGGCTGAGATAATGGATGGGCTGGACATGAAGAGAGATGAGTTTGGATTGGTCTGCCATGTAGCACGCTTCAGTATGTGTAGGTAATCCTTTCTAATGCATATTTTTTGAAAGATGTCACGAAGAACTGCAAAAATGTTGCTCTCGACTTTCTGTAGGACCGAGTTCTTGAAATCAGTGGAATGCCCGGTGGAAGCAGAGTATGACAGCTAAGGAGATGGAGAAAATTCTCCCGTTTGATTTCAAATATGCGGAGGGAGTCAAAAATAGAACACACAGAAGGATTTGATATAGTGTGTGTTTACCAGAGACGGTAATGTAAAGAACATCACCAGCACCAAAGTCAAATTAGGATATAACGTTAGGCCAACGAGACAGTGTCCAAGTTCTAAAATTCTCAGGTAGAAACCCCTGCTTTTATATCGTCACACTCACAACCGTATAAGCTATTTTCTGTAATTAGCTTGCCATTCAGTTGTAAATAATTATCTTGTTGTGAGTTTATTTTCGGTGTAATAATGAATACAAATTAGCTAAAGTTAAGACATTGTCAGCTATATGACATGGGCATTTTTTGAACTGGCTAGCCAGCTAAATTAAGGTTAGCTCGCCAGCTAACAAGCTAGAAACTAACGAAAACATTGTTTAGAAAGTTGCTTTAAGTTGCCTGGTTTGCTAGACTGACATATACTAAATTCATTTTTTAAACATATGGGTTTATTGGTGTTAAAATACACCAGATAAGCTATTTTGGACCACCAGGCTACTGATGTCATGCATGTGAATCCTTAAAGAGATGGGTGGGGCTCAGGCTTCAGAGGGTGTGAACGATGCTGAATGGGTGTAGACAAAGAAGAGCTCTCCAGTAGGTGTACCAAAACATTCAAGGGCCATTTTCTCAAAAGTGGAGTTACAAGTTTATCAACTTTCAAAGCAGAATTACTTTCGCATTGTTCCTCAACTGTAGTGTATGATACCATTTTCTAGCTCCGAGTCTCTACTTTTATCCAATGTAAAAAAAACAATTTAAAATGTTGCTACATAAGACCGAATCGAGCCTGTCTGTCACATAGTCATTGGGCATTACCTTGGAATCATAAGGAGCTGTGTGTTTGTGTGTGTTATGTTATGTTATAGTAAGCTGTACTACAGTAAACTGTGTGACGTGTTACAGTGTTTTGTAACATTCTCAGTGTGTCAGTGTCATAACACTGAGGGTAATAATAGCTATCCTGGAGAGGACACACAGGAGAGGAGGAGACACGTTCTGCATTCTGGAACGAAGGTCGTCAGTTTAATTGGAAGTGCAAATTGCGTTCACATGTAGAGAACCCCACAGTGGATTGAGGCACGGGTGGAGAAGCAATGTGAGCAGCGAGATGCGTGTGTGTCTGTCCTCCAACCTGAGGTAATTTCACAGCTAAGGGGATGTTACCTGATGTTGAGGCGACAAGATCATTTGGACAAATATTTGATTTAAAGGAGCGATATTGACTTGTCAATACGTGCTAACACCAGACAGACATCTGTTGGAGGGACAGAGACGTCTTTCCTTCCATCGCCATCTTTTCCCCCACTTTCTCCCTCTCTCCTTTTGCTTGTGGAGGATCGGATGTTCTCTATTCTCTCTCTCTCTCTTTCCATTCTCCCTCTGGACACACACACACAGTATGATTCCTCTGCTGCTGAGTGACAGGGTGTGTTCCGGTCGTAACCCCACAGTAGCCCACTTCATTCACACACACACACACGCACACTCCATAATTATGTCACACAGCCTTTCAGGATCAATAAAGTGTGCGACTGTATAAAAGAAACACACACACACACAGGCAACAACTCAGGCAGTCACACAGGCTGCTCATCAATGAGTGATGATGGAGAATGTTCTGAGTGCATTTCACATCATTCATACGTGGGAAACTCTAATAGAAATTAGACCTACACGTCCATCATTCAACCCAACCAGCGACATCACATCATTCAACGCAGCAGTAGATTCTCAGTGACTTCCAGCTCTCTCCATGTCTCATCGGCTGAGGCCGGAATTCAAACAAACTCAGATAAATGACCCATCTATATTATAATAATGTAAAGCTCTCAGGTGCGGGAGGATCTCCTCCTACAATTTTGCAACAATTTTCTTAATTTTAGGCAAAAGAAATGCGTGTCATCGTCTTACATCCGTCTGTCCACTTTATATTCCGTAAATTGACTACATTACCCATAATGCTCATTGACTAGACCTTCCCAAATTATCATGGCAATTATGCATCACAATAGCTGGCTAATACTATTCTATGCAACATGCAGCAATCCACGGTAGGCCTATAGAAGGTACAGTATCAGCTGCAATTATAGTCAATGGCGGGCCCGTGCTTAAAATCTTCAGTGGCATATCTCACCTCTGGCCTGCTGGCCCCCCTACCTCTGCGGAAGCACAGTTCCCGCTCAGCCCAGTCAAAACTGTTCGCTGCCCTGGCACCCCAATGGTGGAACAAGCTCCCTCACGACGCCAGGACAGCGGAGTCAATCACCACCTTCCGTAGACACCTGAAACCCCACCTCTTTAAGGAATACCTGGGATAGGATATAGTAATCCTTCTAACCCCCCCCCCCCCCCAAAAAAAAAGATATAGATGTACTATTGTAAAGTGGTTGTTCCACTGGATATCATAAGGTGAATGCACCAATTTGTAAGTCGCTCTGGATAAGAGCGTCTGCTAAATGACGTAAAATGTAAACGTAAAATGACCCGTTGCCCCGTTTTCCTCAACTCAAAGCATAGGCAACAAACGTGAGCTGGTAGACTAGTCAGCCTGCACTGGAGAGGTGGATGTTTGGCGAGCGCAACTTTTGGAGAGAGGAGGGTCTCAGCTTTCTGTAGGTATGACATTTATTTCCCAACTCTCAATATTTACCGTTTTAACACCAAAGTATCTCAGAGACATAGTTTATGGAGCGTGGGATACGCAAAACTGGCATTCGAAGTGATCGCATATGCCTTTATAGAGGCGCCGTCCTATGCTGCAAAGCATTTTAGGACAATACATTTACTGTTAGATGAATAAGTTACACGACTAACAATCAGGAAATTAGATTTAGCGATCTAGCTAATGAGTTTTGATATGCCACTTCCTCAGATGGTGAATTAGCCCCAAGGCAATTAGCCGATAAATATTTGTACACAAAAAAGGATGTAAGCAAATTCATCTCTGTTGAGCAAAATAAATATCACATTCTGGAGCCCTATTTCGACTGTAAAATTATAGCAACAATGCCTAATTGTCTACCCAAAATTCATGCCAATCACTGGTATAAGTGTTGCACATCATCAGTCCTGCTTAGACATGTTGATTAAAGTTGCATTATGTAGAAATCGCTCTGCCGTTTCCTGGTTGCTAAAACTCTTAATAGTTTGCCTAAAAAAATGTTATAGTATAGTGTAGAGAATCATGTACCATCTAAACTGCTGTGAAATATATTTTCCATAACCAAAAATATAGTTGTTTTAGCTGTTTGAAGCTGGTGTACAAGACGCAAAAACTAAATTTACGATCGTTTGGCCGGGCTAGGCTGTCATTGTAAATAAGAGACCTGAAAAAAAGCTGTGTAGCGACGCTCCCCATACAACCTGACAGAGCTTGAGAGGATCTGCAGAGAAGAATGGGAGGAACTCCCCAAATACAGGTGTACCAAGCTTGTAGCGTCATACCCAAGAAGACTTTAGGCTGTAATCGCTGCCAAAGGTGCTTCAACAAAGTACTGAGTAAAGGGTCTGAATGTTTATGTAAAAATTTGCTTTGTCATTATGGGGTATTGTGTGTAGATTGATGAGGGAAAAAAATACATTTAATCAATTTCAGAATAAAGTAACAAAATGTGGAAAAAGTCAAGGGGTCAGAATACTTCCCGAATGCACAGCATGTTTTGTGTTTGTTTGAAATGTGGCCTGAATCTCTGGTGAATGCAGAAGACTGCACCAAGCTAAGGTAGTGAACGAATGTCAACTCACAGTTAAAAATAGGAACAAACCCTGATATCAATTTCCTATTAAAAAAACAGAACATTTCCCTTTTAAAAAGTAGGAAGCTGGAGATAGTATGTTCACAAAACATCTGGTCTACAATGGCTACTGTATAATGTTGTTTCCTAGGAGTGTGCCGACATGGCCACACTTGTATTCGCAATCGTATCCGTAAGTTGACATCTTAATAGTCGGATAAGATGAGACTCGTGATTAAAAAAGAATTGAAGTGTTTTAATATGCCTAAATAAATGTTGGCAAAATACCTCACTGCACATACTCACTGCAAAAAAGCTGCAGATTAAAGAGCAGTGCACGGAGAGGTGTGTGTGTGTGTGTGTGTGTGTGTGTGTCCTCAAGTTTGCTGTCACTCAGTCAGAATGCGCATCAGCGTTTCATTATTTTGCCCTACCCTTGGCCCGCTTGTTAGATATTATACACATCGATAGCAAACATCCTCGCCATATGATTTATCATAATAGAAAGCTGCAGCAATCTAAATGATTAGACCGAAAACACGCGAGGAAAGGTGATTGGGTGAAATTATGAAGAGAAGTGGACAGAGAAATACAGCTTCACTCTATCCAATCAGAGCAGCAGGATCAACGTATAGCCAGCCCTTCTCTTTACAGCCAGGCAAACTAGCCAGTTGAGTTATTCAGACCACGTAAAACCTTGCACATGACTTGACTAAAAGACAGTGCATTATGGTTTAGTAACTCTGTGACTGAATGACATGAGAAAGATGCTTCCTGGCACCCGAAAATTACTTTTTTCCGATCGTGGATAATTACAGCAACAACAAAAAAAGACTTGGATCATAATGGCATCCAGAAAATTGCCTATATCCGTTATGATACTCGTTTTGTCCGACTACTCGGCACACCCTATTGTTTACCCATAGTCTGTTTCCACTCCTCCCATATTCAACAGTACCGAGAAGACAAGATCACCTGCTCATACATGTAGACTATAGATTACATAGGACACGTATCTCTGTCATTCAGGGCAACATTTCTATTAACCCAAAAAACGGCCCTTGCACAAAAAGGCGTCATCTAACAGTATGTGTGTTTAATACGCAAGGGCAAAGGGAGATCTAGAAAGACAACCACAATGACTAAGTGTAACAAACAACCATTGGTTTCACCGATAACACCAAGAGGTATTAGGTCGAAAATAAGTTTTCAACTTACCAATTCAGCATGAAGTAACTTCAGTGGGTGAAACTCATATCTTGGCCTGTGAGGTCAGAGAAGGGAAAATGTAATAACAAGTCAGTGGCTAAAAGCTCTGGAGATTAGGATCCTTCCCTGAAACCAGTAAATGCTTAAAACTATGGACATGAACCTCGCAGACGGACTGGAGACAGACACAGGCGCGCACACACACACCACCATGGAGGCTTGGGAAGAGAGGGCTGGCATGTCCAATGTCTCGCTATAACAATAAAGCTGAACGATGTGACTCATAATGTGTTCAAACAAACAATGGAGCTGTTCTTTATTACATCGACTAATGTTCAGAGAGTGTGTGTGAGTGTATACAGTATATATGTATGTGTGTGTTTGCGTGTGTGTGTGTGTGTGTGTGCGCGCTGGGCTACACAGTCTTTCCCAGACCTTACACAGCAGGTCCATTTTTGTTGATAGATGGATCACTGCAACATGGCTGAGAAGAGGACGAGAGGACCGGACGGGAGGAAAACATGATACCTCAGTCAAAACAACGGATGGAAATGGTAATATGGAGTCAGATGGCTGACCTAGAGCAGACAGCGCTGAGAAAATGCACACCAAGGTTTCAGCATGCCTCCCCTCAGATAGCCTTCCCTGTGGCTCAGTTGGTAGAGCATGGTGTTTGCAACGCCAGCGTTGTGGGTTCGATTCCCACGGGGGGCCAGTACGAAGAAAAAAATACAAAAAAAAAAGATATGAAATGTATGCATTCACTACTGTAAGTCGTTCTGGATAAGAGCATCTGCTAAATGACTAAAATGTAATGGAGGTGAAAGAATGCTGGGTGATGTGGTCAGGAAACCGTGTGTGAAAAGAGAACGAGAGAGAGACTATGTATGTGTCCTAGGTAGAAGCTGATTTCTTTTGTCTCCAATTTTGGCCATTCTGAAATTTGCACAGTATTTTCTGTCTACAAATATATTTCACCCCACTGTTTCCCTGACCCTGGTGTTCAAGGGGACAACCACAGGTCAACTGAAGTCAGGAGCTGTCATCTGTCCCATTGCAACTCCACCAGATGATCAGGTGTTGGACTGACAGATGCAAGGTTGCTGGTTCGAGTCCCACTTGGTTTACCTAAATGTTCAGCAATATAATGTTGGTTACCTCACCAGTATCAAAACAAACAACCCCACGAAGGAAGACCCAAACACAAACAAACACAAGTACCACTTACAGTATGAAGCGGGCATGACCATGATACCACTACCAACATCTCCAAACACAACAAACCTTGGCCTGTGTGAGTGTGCGTGTGTTTCTGATATAAATCTCCACTGGCAGACCAATAGAGCTAGGAGACAGCAGCATGCAGCAGGCCTGAATACCAGCCAACATCCACATTATAGCAACACTCAACATCCTCACACATAAAATACAGTTGAAGTCGGAAGTTTTCATACACCCTAGCCAAATACATTTTTCACAATTCCTGACATTTAATCCTAGTAAAAATTCCCTGTCTTAGGTCAGTTAGGATCACCACTTTATTTTAAGAATGTGAAATTTCAGAATAATAGGGTCAAACATTTCAGGTAACCTTCCACAAGCTTCCCACAATAAGTTGGGTGAATTTTGGCCCATTCCTCCTGACAGAGCTGGAGTAACTGAGTCAGGTTTGTAGGCCTCCTTGCTCGCACACGCTTTTTCAGTTCTGCCCACAAATGTTCTATAGGATTGAGGTCAGGGCTTTGTGATGGCCACTCCAATACTTTGACTTTGTTGTCCTTAAGCCATTTTGACACAACTTTGGAAGTATGCTTGGGGTCATTAGCCATTTGGAAGACCCATTTGTGCCCAAGCTTCAACTTCCTGACTGATGTCTTGATGTTGCTTCAATATATCCACATCATTTTCCTCCCTCATGATGCCATTTATTTTGTGAAGTGCACCAGTCCCTCCTGCTGCAAAGCACCCCCACAACATGATTCTGCCACTCCCGTGCTTCACGGTTGGGATGGTGTTCTTCAGCTTGCAAGCCTCCCCCTTTTTCCTCCACACATAACAATGGTCGTTATGGCCAAACAGTTCTATTTTTGTTTCATCAGACCAGAGGACATTTCTCCAAAAAGTACAATCTTTTTCCCCATGTGCAGTTGCAAACCGTAGTCTGGCTTTTTTAATGGCAGTTTTGGAGCAGTGACTTCTTCCTTGCTGAGCGGCCTTTCAGGTTATGTCGATATAGGACTCGTTTTACTGTGGATATAGATACTTTTGTACCTGTTTCTTCACAAGGTCCTTTGCTGTTGTTCTGGGATTTATTTGCACTTTTCAAAACCAAAGTACAGAACGTGCCTCCTTCCTGAGCGGTATGACGCTACGTGGTCCCATGGTGTTTATACTTGCGTACTATTGTTTGTACAGATGAACGTGGTACCTTCAGGAGTTTGGAAATTGCTCCCAAGGATGAACTAAACTTGTGGAGTTCGACAAATTTTTTTCTGAGGTCTTGGCTGATTTCTTTTCATTTTCCCATGATGTCAAGCAAAGAGGCACTGAGTTTGAAGGTAGGCCTTGAAATACATCTACAGGTACACCTCCAATTGACTCAAATGATGTCAATTAGCCTATCAGAAGCTTCTAAAGCCATGACATCATTTTCTGGAATTTTCCAAGCTGTTTAAAGGCACAGTCAACTTAGTGTATGTGAACTTCCGAACCACTGGAATTGTGATACAGTGAATTAAGTGAAATAATCTGTCTGTAAACAATTGTTGGAAAAATTACTTGTGTCATGCACAAAGTAGACGTCCTAACCGACTTGGCTAGGGTGAAATTTGTGGAGTGGTTGAAAAACAAGTTTTAATGACTCCAACCTAAGTGTATGTAAACTTCCAACTTCAACTGTACTTTTATTTACTGATAGTCAATACTGAAGGGAAGAAGTATGCAATTCATCTTTTGACTATTTTAACTTGGACATGGCTGCATTTGTCACCCATAGTAGACCTAGCTCATACAACAATAACTGTACTGGGGATACTGGATGCTGACTATCTTAGCTATTTATAAATTACATTTAAAACTAACAACAGACATAGCATTAACAACCATATCCACAAATGCATACAAAGCCCCCGGAGCTGCTGCTGGATTAATAAATAGAAATTAAATGTCCGCAAATGTTCACCCAGTTTGCTGCACCCGAATGTAGTCTTTAAGCTTGTGATACAGCAAAAAATGTTCAACAGTCTACAACCCGGAAAATGGACATAGAAGGACAGGAGAATTAGGTCCTCCATAGACATGCCTCTCCATCATCTGTCCTCTAAACGCAGTGTGTGTGTGTGTGTGTGTGTGTGTGTGTGTGTGTGTCCTCTACCACTAAGAGCCACACAGAAGGAGTCGTATCCTTCTATTTTTGCAGGCGGCAGGGTAAACGTTGTGATTCATAGGAATCCTCTGTTTGTTTTGCCTGTTTGGCTAAATGTCATTTGGGGGACTCTGATCAGTAATAGTACTGCTTTTAAATCTATGCCAATCTTCATTTCCAGTTTTACAGCACACCTGAACTTGACACTTGTGTCTTTAACTCTAGAATAAAGCTATTTTGGGCCTTTTTTTCCACATCGCTTTCCTTCGTCCGGTGTTTCTCAATCTTTTCGGAGCCAGGGACCAGCAGCAAGCTACTGTCAGCCAGCGACTGTCAGGCAACTACCATTTCCGCCTTGAAGATTAACGATTAAAACTAGCGATTTTAGCTGCCTAAACTGGTGTCCATTCCCTGGGACTCGTGTTGGTCGAGAAACACACACAAACACACAGCAACCTGATTCACAATGCAGCATCAGCCATTCCATTAACACAGCACAGTCAACATTCATTACGGAATCACTGCATCGTGTAATAAACGCCTTATATCACCTTTTAGGTAACAGGGCCCACAACCTGTCAAATATGCAGCAGCCATGTTTTACACAAGCACCATCGGAGTATCGGCCAATGAACAAACATCCTCAATCTGTATTTAGCATAAGCTTCCCCCTCAAACAATTACCATACCTTCTGGTCCGAATAAAACACCCACACACTAAGCTTCTTAACCCATCTCTCCTCATCAGAATCAGCGTTTGGCTACATTGTAGTTTCTATGCCATGCAGGTAAGGTAATTGATTTTGTGGAGGGAGGGAGGAAAGGTAGGGCAATGTTTGTCTCTGTAATCACCATAAAAGTGCTTATGGCACTGTCAACACTGACCTGCGTAGGGTTCTCACACAGCAGACATACAGTGGCAGGAGCTACTGACCTCAACACACGCAGTCACACAGACAGACATAAACTCTTCAATAGAGATCAGTTAGAGACCTAAAGACATTGCATTAAGTAGCTATTATTGTTACCGTCGTTTTACAGTACATTATTATTGTGGTAAATGAATGTTTTCTTTAGCCATTATAAACCCCTCAGATCCTATCTGTCTACCGAAAAGCATGTGACACGTAAACATACCGAATACCGCTTTCCTTCTTTCTTCATCTGACAGTTTATTACTTCATTCATTCTAGTGACCAACAGCAACATATTCTCTATGCAAGGTCAATTCGACCATTCTAGGGTTAATGTCTCGGCTCGAAGCTAAGAAAGCTGGCACTTTATTGCGTGTCGACCGAGTCGTGGCCAAAGTGTCTCTATTCGACCCCATCAGCTAAACGCCAACCTCAAACGCAGAGATTGTATTTTTTTTTTTTTAAGTGTCTCAAACACTTGTTGTTCCCTGTCAATGACCACACGCACATACAGGACAATGGCCCCGCGCGTGCACGCGAACAGGTGACGGTTCCGCGCACAGGTGTGTGTCCGTAATTCCCTTGAGGCCAAAAAAAGGTATCCTTGTATACACCTTTTTCCTCCCTAGCGTCAACATACAGAGTAACTGCTCATTTGTCAAATGCAAATGCAAGTAGTCTTTCTCAATCATATCAAAAAAAGCAAATGTGCAACATATGGGAAAACGGACTGATGCATTTCGCTGTCTGCTAATTCTTACAGATATCAGCCACGATAGCTCAAGAGAAGTAATTGGCTGGCCGTTATTTCTAGATTTTCTTCCCCTCTTGCATGCGACGGACGACGCGGAACGACGCACGGCAAAACCATTTTACACCGCTCATACAGCCCTTAAAAACATCACAACAATCGCTGACGTTAGCAAGCTAGCGTTAGCTGTCTAACATAAGCAGACATCGTTAGCCTGAGTTGTGATCTAGCCATTTCCACCCACATGTAAAAAAATAAAAATAATAAAAAGAGCAAGCTATTGTTCAATAAATCGTATGTTTGTTCATAGCTAGCAGCTGCCATGTTTTTTTCGAAACCCAAATCATGTAGAAGGGCTTAGCTACGTAACATCTAACAGTAGCTATAGCAAGTGCATCTGTCTCACGCCAGCAGCGCGCCTGTATACTTTTATGGGCAAGCAAGCTTGATATCCCTGGTACTGTCTGTCCCGTCAGCTAACGTTAGCAGCTAGCTGGCCGCTAGCTTGGCGAAGAAAACGTCGATTTGTCAAGTTTTGGACGGTGAAAAACAGCTGCATGGCTAGACGGCTAACGTTGCACACCATCTCGGACACCGTTCCGTTTCAGGAAAAAAAAAAAAACAAACGGACGCGATGTATGAATGTGACAGCCATGCACGTGTTGTACGCGCATGTACACGAGCTATAATTATTAGTTTTTTTTTTGCATCAAACCAAAAAAAAGAACGCACATGATTTGCCCCGGTTTCTGCAATGTAGCAGCGGCGTTCCTATCGGGTGGTGCGAAAATTCGCTTGCAGACTGGCGGCTCTGCTAGAGATGGGAGTTGAAGAGTCTCACGGCTTTTCAACCACCAATATGAACAAGATCATGTTCTCTCTCTCCGAACCTAGAGACACCCACAGAAATGAACCATACAGCTGTGGTGCTCAGCAACACATCTCTAATGTCCCACTTTGCAGGCAATTTGAGGCAAAAAGACAGAAACATGTATATACCCTTACGTGAATTGGTGGTCGACGAGAACGGATTAAATCCGATGTGAAAAATGATGCTTGCAGAGGCTGGGCTGGGATTTTCTCTCTTGCTTCCAGCTGCTGTATCTCCCGCCCTCTCTCTGTCCCTCTCACACACACACACTCTCTCTCTCTCTCTTCCCTTGTCTCTCTTTATCCCTCCCTTCCAATAAACCCGCTCCTCTTGTACCACTCGCCCTCCAGTGGAGATTAGCCGGATGCGGTTAGAGGAACTCCACTCTGGATGTGTGCGTGCGTGTTGGCGTGCATGCGTCTAGTGTACGTGCGTGCATGTGTGTGTGAGCCGCAGATGAATGGCAAGTTGTCATGGACAGTGAGGTATCGACTTCCCCTCCCTACAATGCAAACAGCAATGGTCTAGGTCTGCCGATCAACACACATGAGCGCGTTTCTTAGAATATAGCATAGCTGCCTAGGCTATGGAGTAAGGGAATATTATGTTATGAGTCCTCAACCCACTAACAGTAGGCTATAAACATCCACAAATACAAATGCAATGGTTTATTTGAGAGATCAGTAAATGTTCATGTTTGAGTAAGTAGAGCCCCTTCTAAATAGTCTTCTTCCTGAGACCATAGATAGCAGTGAGAGAAATGGACACATATTGTGTCTTTGTCAGTCAAATTATATAAATAGGCAAGACAGGAGGAGAATAGCAGGTGCATCTCTTCATAAATGTTCCCTGAGGCTGTGTGGTGGTCAGCCACAAAAATAATCAGCAAAAATTGGACAAAAGTAAAGCTCCGCAAAGCAAAGTGCCTGGATACAGCCCTTAGCTGTGGTACAGTGCATTCGGAAAGTATTCAGAACCCTTGACTTTCCCCACATTTCGTTACCTTACAGCCTTATTTTAAAATGGATTCAATAGTTTTTTTCCCCCTCAACAACCTACACACAATACCCCATAATCACTCTCGCCCTTTACCCGCGCTTCATTGAATTTCTTCACTTTGACATGAGGAGCACCGGTAAAGCGGTGCTCGTCCCTTTTGAATGTCAGCCATTTGACATTCGGTTGGTCCGCGTGGCGGGGTGGACCCGTTTCCGGCTTACCGACTGGCCGTCAGTCGCCTACGAGCCGTCTTGTGCTGCACACTATTTACCTGGAAGCAAGATCGCCATGGACTAGCGCTATTCGTCTAGGGTCCTCCAGCTGGGAAGGGCATCCGATTCCTGCTGCTTGACTCCGTCCGTCACCGCGAGAGACCTGAGCGCCATCAACTTATTAAAGACAGGGTTTGAGAAATACACGTGTCTCTGGCGCCGGTACAGCATGGGTGAACATCACCACAGGCATCGCTGCCTGGGTACTTCACTCCCCGCACCGGAACACCAATGTAGGGCCACTGGGTCAGACGGGTCGGCTGGGTCTCGCACGGACGGGGCGCGGCTGGAGCTTGTCATTGAAACGGGGATAACCGTCTCCGACAGGGACTCCCCCGATAGAGACAAATCCACATGGGGCGGGAGGAACCGTCCGTCAGAACACCGGCCAATGGCCGGCCGACAGGGGCCCTCCCAGGTGGAAAACGAATGCTAACTACCCCCATGGTGAACAGAGTGGACAAGAATGAAGGCCGAAAGGGAGTTACACTATATACATACGCGCACATGGTAAGGTGCGAAGGGACGGAATGGTAACAGGTATCACTCACACCGGTCGAAACTCACACATAGTGGACACATAGTGGTACTGTTCCATAGAAATACAAAGGGCGCTACCATCCGACACACGGTCGAATAATCCCACTCTCTTCTCTCGCCCTCAGGTCTCTCGCGGTGACGGACGGAGTTAAGCAGCAGGAATCGGAGGCCCTTCCCATAATAACAAAGCAAAGACAGGTTTTTAGAAATGTTTGCAAATTTATTAAAAATACAAAACTGAAAAAAAAACACATTTAGATAAGTATTGAGACCCTTTACTCAGTACTTTGTTGAAGCACCTTTGGCAGCCATTAGAGCCTCAAGTCTTCTTGGGTATAACGCTACAAGCTTGGCACACCTGTATTTGGGGAGTTTCTCACATTCTTCTCTGTAGATCCTCTCAAGCTCTGTCAGGTTGGATGGGGAGCGTCGCTGCACATCTATTTTTAGGTCTCTCCGGAGATGTTCGATTGGGTTCAAGTCCGGGCTCTGGCTGGGCCACTCCAGGACATTCAGAGACTTGTTCCGAAGCCGCTCCTGCATTTTCTTGGCTGTGTGCTTAGGGTCGTTGTCCTGATGGAAGGTGAACCTTCGCCCCAGTCTGAGATCCTGAGCACTCTGGAACAGGTTTTCATCAAGGATCTCTCTGTACTTTTCTCCATTCATCTTTCCCTCGATCTGACTAGTCTCCCAGTCCCTGCCGCTGAAAAACATCACCACAGCATGATGCTGCCACCATCATGCTTCACCGTAGGGGTGACGCTTGGCATTCAGGCCAAAGAGTTCAATCTTGGTTTCATCAGACCAGAGAATCTTATTTCTCATGGTCTGAGAGTCCTTTAGGTACCTTTTAGCAAACTCCAAGCGAGCTGTCATGTGCCTTTTACTGAGGAGTGGCTCATGGCTTGGTTTTTGCTCTGACATTCACTGTCAACTATGGGACCTTATGTAGACAGGTCTGTGCCTTTCCAAATCATGTCCAATCTATTGAATTTACCACAGGTGGACTCCAATCAAGTTGTGGAAACATCTCAAGGATGATCAATGGAAACAGGATGCACCTGAGCTCAATTTCGAGTCTCATAGCAAAGGGTCTGAATACTTATGTAAATATGGTATTTCTGTTTTTTATTTGTAATAAATTAGCAAAAATTTCTAAAAACCTGTTTTTTGCTTTTTCTTTATGGGGTATATTGTGTAGATTGAAAGATGAATTTAATACATTTTAGAATAACGTAACAAAATGTGGAAAAATCAATGGGTCTGAATGCTTTCCGAATGCACTTGGCCATATACCACAAACCCAAAAGGAGCCTTATTTTATTATAAACTGGTTACCAACATAATTAGAACAGTACACAAGTATTTTTGTGTCATACCCGTTGTATATTTAATCAATCAGGCCAAAGAGGGTGTGGTATATAGCTGTTCTTAAGTCTGTTCTTAAGCACAACGTAACGTGAAGTGCCTGGACACAGCCCTTAGCTGTAGTATATTGGCCATATACCACCCCCCCCCCCCCCCCCCCAAGGTGCCTTATTGCTATTATAAAGTGGTTACCAACATAATAAGAATCTCTAAAGGTAGTAATTTGAATTGTGTCCCATTACCTTAACCTTACCAGGGGTGAGCTGGATGCCACACACTTAGGATGACTGAGCTGCCCTTTGCCAGTAGGACTGATTCACTAGACAAAGGCAATAGTGTGGCCCTAACAGGGTTACTTCTGTACACTTCGATCAAATCAAAACTCTATGGAATGTCTTGGAGTGGTATAACGCAAAGATAACAGTGGTCTTCAAATGGCTGACAAATTGTCTAAGTGGCAGGAAACGACTGCCCAGTCACGTGACTGATTCCAGTGATAATGGTCCTTCAGTGCGATGTTCTGATAACACAGATGCACACGAGTGGTTCCGCAGATCTCACTGGCCATAGCAGGAAGTGCTGCTTGTCGTTATACACAGCAGTCTATCATAATCCTATACAATCATGCACGCACGCACACACATACACAGACACACAGTCATTATTCCTCTCCCGCCAATTCTCTCCATTCGACTGTCCTGGTGTGTTTCATTAAAAACCCATTTATCCGACACCTCTTGTCCCCGCAGCAGATGGGCAGACGGCAGTCGGTATTCCTGGGAGTTTGGACTCTATGTGTGTATATGTGTGTGTGTGTGTGTGTGTGTGTGTGTGTGTGTGTGTGTGTGTGTGTGTGTGCGTGCGTGTTTGGACTGGAGGGAGCGGAAAGGCATCAGTGTTTACATAACCTCTGGAATCATATTAAAAACCATGACCCACCCCTTCCGCCTCTAGCCCAGCTTAGCCCAGCGCAGCACGGGGTTAATTAGCTGTCTCCGTGGTCCCTGGAATGTTTCCCGAGGTTTCTCGGTGTGTGTGTGTGTGTGTGTGTGTGTGTGTGTGTGTGTGTGTGTGTGTGTGTGTGTGTGTGTGTGTGTACACCTGTGGAAGATGACCTGCATGGTCTACCTCTGAATTTGAATCACAATACATGGATGTAGTCATAGCCGTGTGAAGTATGGGTGCTGAGGGTGCAGCCCCTGATAAATCGATAAATAAAAAGTGATCAAAAATAGAACTATAATTCCCTTTTTATCTCGCAGAATTAGGGAACTAATTTATAACTCCTGTATGAGCGGAGAAAAATACTCCTCTGCACCCGCGTAATTACCAGTGGAGGCTGGTGGGAGGAGCTATAGGAGGACAGGCTAATTGTAATGGCAGGAATGGAATTATTGGAAGGGAGTCAAACATGTGGTTTCCATATGTTTGATGTGTTTGATACCGTTCCATCGATTCCATTCCAGTCATTACAATGAGCCTGTCCTCCTATAGCTCCTCCCACCAGCCTCCACTGGTAATTACAGTGCAGTATGCTACACTAACACAGATGTTTATTTGTTTATTTGGATCCCCATTAGCTTTTCTAGAAGCAGCAGCTACTCATCCTAGGGTCCACAAAAAAAGACAAAACATGACAAGTAACAAAACAATGGTACACTGAAAAACAAGGAAAGTCGCAGACATTTTAAATACAACAATATACAACAATACAACAACAAAAATAATACAAACAATACAACAGCAAAAATTATGTTTGTGTTAGAGTGTGTCTGTGTTAGTGACGCGTGGGTTGATTTATAACCCTCAGTCACCGCGGGCGGGTTTAGGGTCATTAAGTATTTTGTGGATGAAGGATGGGTGGGTGGCCGGCGGGTTAAATAAAGAGAAAACAGTACACCAAAAAATCCACAAATGTGTCATTCTTGTGCAATTTATGTCTATAGCCTAGATTGTGGTTTTTCTTTCATTATTTTTGTGTCTATCTGGCATTAGTGCATAAGCCTAAGCTTTAGGGACTAAACTGTTCGTGTGCCAAATAGCCTACACGCCAATCGCCAAATGCTTTTGGGAACGGGCAGAAATAATACGGTCAATGTCGACCGTTTAATTCAATAAGAGAAAAGATGCGAAATGAAGAGTTAAAATATAGAGAGAAGGGTGGGCCAGAAAAGTAATGTTTGGGAAAGATTTGGTGAAGCGGTAAAAGAGGATGATAGCAGTGCCGGCTATGTCATGTGCGATGGTTATGAGGCGCTGTACAAATTCAACAGTCACAAGATGGGGATTTCAAATAGGCCTATGGCCTGTCAAGGGAACTGTAGCCTACTGTTCAGATGGGTTAAATCAAAAGTGAAGTTTGGACACTAACTGTAGGCCTAAAACCTCTCACATAGACTTAATATTAACTCCTGCAGAATTAAGCATTTCTTGCAGTAAAATGATACACCAAATCTAAATATTGCATCGGGAACAGGAGTGGAGAAATATGATTTCTTTCTTTCAGCATCTGAGAATGTTGAATGCGCAGTTAGGGACTATCTGTAGAGGTGCTGTGTTTATCAGCATCATAAAAGCTGATTGTATTTCAACCACAGAAAATATCATTTTCACAGCCTTCTATTTCCTTACAACTGGTCAAACTGATGTCATTTGGACATTTTGCACAGAAAATCTTTTCCATTTTTTTTCTTCTTCTATTTTCTCCACAGTCCCTAAAACTTCTAACTCCTCGAAAAGAAGCAGAGATGATAGAGAGAACTAGATTGAAGCATTCATTTCATTCTATCGATTTATAACATTATTCTTCTAGGGCAACATATAATGACAGAAGAGAAGCTACATGTATCGACGCTGAACAAATGTATTAAACGCAACATGTACAGTTTTGGTCCCATGTTTCGTGAGCTGAAATATAAGATCCAATAAATGTTTCATATGCACAAAAAGTTTATTTCTGTAAAATGTTCTGCACAAATGTGTTTACATCCCTGTTAGTGAGCATTTCTCCTTTGCCAAGATAATCCATCCACCTGACAGGTGTGGTATATCAAAAAGCTGATTAAACAGCATGATCTTTACACAAGTGTACCTTGTGCTGGGGACAATAAAAGGCCCCTCTAAAATGTGCAGTTTTGTCACACAACCTCCAACATTGTTTTAGAGAATTTGTATTCCCAACCGGTACAGTATGTCCAACTGGCCTCACAACCGCAGACCACGTGTAGCCACGCCAGCCCAGGACCTCAAGCTTCTTCACCACCGGGACCGTCTGAGACCAGCCACCCGGACAACTGATGAAACTGTGGGATTGCACAACCGAAGAATTTCTGCACAAATTTTAAGAAATTGTCTCAGGGAAGCTCATCTGCAAGCTCATCGTCCTCACCAGGGTCTTGACCTGACTGCAGTTCAGCGTCATAACCAACTTCAGTGGGCAAATGCTCACCTTCGATGGCCACTGGTATGCTGGAGAAGTGTGCTCTTCACGTATGGATCCCGGTTTCAACTGTACCAGATAGATGGCAGACAGCGTGTATGGCGTCGTGTGGGCGAACAGTTTTCTAACGTCAACGTTGTGAACAGAGTGCCCCATCGTGGGTTATGGTAGGTGCAGGCATAAGCTACGGACAACAAACACAATTGCATTTTATCATTGGCAATTTTAATGCACAGAGATACCGTGACGAGATCCTGAGGCCCATTGTTGTGCCATTCATCCGCCACCATCACCTCATGTTTCAGCATGATAATGCACGGCCCCACGTCTCAAGGAAATGTAGACAATTCCTGGAAGCTGAAAATGTCCCAGTTCTTCCATGGCCTGCATACTCACCAGATTGAGCATGTTTAGGATGCTCTGGATCGACGTGTACGACAGCATGTTCCAGTTTACATAAGTACTTTACACCACTGTATAATACTGTGTGTTCCCGTGAATTCGTATTAGACTTGGGGACTGTGAAGAGACCCCTGGTGGTATGTCTTGTGGGGTATGTATGGGTGTCTGAGCTGAATGTTAGTTGATTATGCAGATAATTTGGAATTTTCAGTTAAGCAGTTAATCTTTCTTCAATCCTCAACCAGGAAAGACTGGCATGCATGTTGCTGATGTTGTTTATGTATGTGCAGTTAAGGGCAAGGCGTGCTGCTCTGTTTTAAGCCAGCTGCAGCTTTGCTAGGTCTTTCTTTACAATACCATATTACTGGACAGTAATCAAGTTGGGACAAGAACAGTAGATTTTCGTGTCAAAAACGCAGAACATCTGTTTACAACAGACATACCCCTCTCCATCTTCACAACAACTTTGTCAATATGACTTGACCATGATAATTGACCATCCAAAGTTATACCTAGGGGTTTAGCTTCCTCAACTTGCTCAATGGTCACACCCATTATGCACAACTCCAGCTTAGGTTTAGGTCTTAGAGAATGTTTTGAACCAAATACAATGCTTTTAATGTGATTGCAAGTGTAGCTGCCAGTGATTGCAAGTGTAGTTGTTGCTGCTTTGCACTGTTGATAGACTTTACTATCCTTAACCTCTTACAGACCACAGTAGTGACATTCTTGGAAGTCCATTGTCTGCCATTTCAGTACACACACACACACGCTCGTAAGCACAGACAGACAGATACACACACACACACACACACACACACACACACACACACACACACACACACACACACACACACACACACACACACACACTACCTCTTCAGTATGTAGCCACATACTTCATGTAATAGTACATAATACTCTGAGTGTACAAAACATTAGGAACACCTGCTCTTTCCATGACTTATACTGACGAGGTGAAAGCTATGATCCCTTATTGATGTCACTTGTTAAATCCACTTCAATCAGTGTAGATGAAGGGGAGGAGACTGGTTAAATAAGGACTTTTAAGCCGTTAGACAATAGAGACATGGATTGTGTATGTGTGCCATTCAGAGGGTGAATGGGAAAGACAAAATATTTAAGTGCCTTTGAACGGGGTATGGTAGTCGGTGCCAGGCCCACCGGTTTGTGTCAAGAACTGCAAAGCTGCTGGGGATTTCATGCTCAACAGTTTCCCGTGTGTGTCAAGAACCACCCATAGGACATCCAGTCAACTTGACACAAACGTTTTGTACACTCAGTGTATAATAGCTGTGACCCTGACTTAGTGGATGTTCTTGGAAATTACATAACAATAAGGTGAGCCTAGTAAGGGGACAGGGACAGTGGAGGAAGCGAAGCTGTAAGCAGCACAGTGAACCTGCTTTACCTGCATAGGAGGAAAAACATCTATCATAGTATTACTGGGAACTACAAATCAACAAAGACAAGTGTTCACTTCAGCAATGTACAATAGCCACATTTATTAATTACAAGCAGAATCCCTTTACACTTCTATACTATGATCACCATCATCATCATCATTATCATCGTCTCAATGTTTTTCCTTTACGTCATACACACATTTACAACAAAAAAATGCATACACTTAAGTTGATGAACAGAAACAAGTGGTTCAAGACAAAATAAAAATACACGTCTAGCATTATTATCTTTTTAAAGAGCCACTTCTCAAAATACTCTTCATCATAGCAAGTGTTTTTTACTCAGTAGTGGTACCGTACTAAAAGTGCACACAGTCTATCCAATAACAGATAATACAATGGCAATTTACACAAAGATGCATTTCACACATTCGACATCAAAACAAGGCAAACCTATTCAAAAGGCACAGGACTCTCACATCAATACGAACCGTATTTTATAGAAACCAAGTTATACTTGTTTACACTTTACAATGTGATCCTTCACTTTAAACTGATTCAAGATAATCAATTGAAATAAGTATTCCGATAGCAGACATGACACATCAATGTGCTGTATGTATGGCCCTGTACAGGGTGGAAAGTCCTAAACATTGTCCGGGTCTTTGATTGACAGTTTAGTTTAGTATGATGTCACATATCAAAGGATGAATGGACCAATAGTGTACAAGCTCCTGTTAGGGGCGGTGCTCTCAATATTTTACATGGACATGAAATGACCAAAGTTTGGCTTTAGAAATAGTTCAAATCTACCATGTTGCAAACATTATCTGTGGTGACTGTCTTGGGCAGTAAGTACATACATTTATATTGCCAAAGGAAAACCATTGAATAAACATTTGGGACATGTATTGATCATAAAACTACGTTTAGGGTATAAATGTTGAAAAGGCCGGGGACATCATTTTAGTGTCTTATGTTAATGGTTCAAATGTGTGTGTGTGTGTGTCAGAGTGTTAACAATTTCAGTCTTTGGTAAGGGGCAGTGATATAGTCTTTTTTTCATTTTATCTCATACCAACACAAGTAGTTCCTCACTAGTACTGTACAAACAATGTCATCTCATCAATCGTTACATTTTTGCAGTTTGTTTGATTTCAAATCATTAGGGTCAAGTTAGTGATCAACTGTACAAGAGGACAGAGAAATGTACATTTTACATTTACGATACGTCTTTTCTGCTACAGTAACATTTACAATAGTTCAACAGCATGCAGATACATGATTTACTCTCCCTCATCACCCTCCTTCCATCCCTCATCACCCTCCTTCCATCGCTCATCACCCTCCCTCCATCCCTCATCACCCTCCTTCCATCCCTAAGCCCCTCCCATCCACTTCCCCTCCCTCCGCACCCCCCCGGCAGGATTAACCAAAAACAATCTAAACGCTAACGTGTCAAAAACATTACAAAAATGAAAAAAAGAAAACTATAAAATAAGTACGTCTCGACCAGGCCAATATTATATCTTACAAAGCAAAATAGGACAAAAATAGTATTAAAACAAGGTAGCAGCAGCACAGAGTAGACTGACTTTTGTGAGGACGAAGTAAAACCAGCAAGCCTCCAGTGCTTGGTGGCTACAATAGAATAGAAGAGTTAGTTCTGTAGAAAGCCTTCAGTGCAAAATATAAATTAGGAGGGATTCGTTATTTCAATAAAGAAAATAAAGGCTGTGTCCACAGTGGTTGGACAGGAAGTTGAAATCGACTTGCTACGCCTGGAATTTATTTGGGGCTTGCAATGCAATCACTTTACATTGCAGTGCCATTGTAGGTTACAAATTCAACATTGCCTTGGTCTTAACCAATGTCATATTGGTGATACTCATAATTATTCTCTAAGTGCACAGTGAAATCAAAACATTGGCACCACTGACTGACCTACACTATAGTCAGCATTGTGAGAACTCAATCTAACACCTATTACGTTGTCTTGTTTAAAAAGTAGGAACACATTAAAAACATTTAAAAAAAGAAATGATTCTGTCTGTGCAATGGTTCAAGTATGTAACTTAGTTCCTGCGCATAGTTAGTGCCGAGTCACACATCCACGTATCCTGTGGCTGCACCGCTCCGGAGCAAAAAAACAACAAAACACACAAATACAAAACAAGTATTTACATATCTGAATAGAACTAAAGAGTAGGTACTCCTTATTACTGGTCCAGGGTCAGATATTGTTTAACCCCCCTACTGGTTCAGGTTAGGAGTGAGCGCAGGGGAATCTGTCCCTAGAATGGCAATTTTCACCTCGAGCCAGAACGACCAACCAGAACTGTCCAATTCAGAGGAAGGGGAGGGTTTAGTCTCTAAGGATGTTTCGTCTCTAAAGCCTATTCCCTATATAGTGCGCTACTTTTGGACAGTCTTATATGAGGCTCCGGCCAAAAGTACTGCACTATATAGGGAAAAGGGTGTCATTTCAGATTTGTCTTAAAGGGGTGTGTCAAACACTCTTTCCGACGAGTCTTCTGTATCATCCTCTGACTGTGACGCTTTGTGGTTGAGCCTCTCGGTCGTCGAGGAGACAGACAGGTTGCCATGGGTACTGTCGTCGCTAAGCTTGGCCTTGCTGCTGTCCTGGACGAACTCCTGGATCTCTAGGGGCAACCGTCTGAACTTGTCTTGATACTCCTGGTCCAGCTCGGTCTGCAGCTATTGGGAGAGAAGAGAACAAAGTATGGTTCTATAACAGAACCAAATAGAACACCAGAACAAACAGTAGCAAGAGAACAACAGCTACAAAGAGAACTGGTCCTAGTCCACCTCTCTGCAGCTATATGAAGAAGAGAGGACAGAGAATGGGTCTATAAGCAGCAATAGGGAGAGGACAAACGGTATGGGTCTACAGAACTAACAGGGTGGGCCTACATAATTATATACTGAACTTGTCCTTGTTACCCCTGGTGCTCTGTAACTGAAGAGGGGAAAAGAATATGGTGTCATTGACTAGTGATGACTGATATGGACCAGCTGAGTCGATGTTACCGGTCAACAGGTTCTCTTTTGCTACATTTTCTCTACCTCAATTAGTAATAAAGTTACTGAGCTCCCTGGCTTCTGCCAGACAGACGGAGTGTCAGAGAGAGAGAGAGAGAGAACGATACAGTCTGTTTTCTCCCAGGCATAGCCGCCGCTAATGATTACAGATGACAGGATTGTATTCATTCTGATCCAATAATTGCTTTAATGCTGATTTCTCTGTTTAACTACCCTGCTGCGTCCCAGGGGAGGGCCATAATTAAAGGAGAGCAGCAAAGATGAACCACATCACAATCTAAAAGCCTAAGAAAACAGCCCAACCTCCTGCTCAGGTAATTCTCCTCATTCCCACTATTTCAGAGAGTTATCATCATACTGCTACAGACATCCATATTCACAAGGGTATTGTTAGTGATAATATGTTAGCTCTGTTACTGTTAGCCCAATTCGGAAGCCCACTGTGGTAAGTTTGTCCAGTGCCTTTTTTTCCCCAAATACCACAAATATGGAAATTGTGTAGAGGGCTTGGGAGGTCAACGTACAGTACGAAGTTTGATGTCAAAGATGGACCTTCTAATATTTGTGGGTGCATGACACGAGCTCGGATATTATGGTCCTCGCAGAGACTTGGCTAAATGGCTCGATCCTGGATAAGGACATTGACATTGCTGATAACAAAAATCTTCATGTGTAACAGACTGAAAACAATTGGGAGAGGTGGCTGTGTATGTGAAATCAACTCGTGGCTTTACGTTCTATAAATATCCCTACCCCCCCAAAAATTGTTGCTTTTGGTTATACACGTGTCCATAAACCAAAATACACATTTATCTGTGATTTACCACCTGACTGTGTAGCTGATTGGCAGCTTTTCAGGCAATTAAGAAATAGATGCACTTCCTCAATCAAGAAAGCTAAATCTATCTCAGACTCTGCTGGTGAGCCGTCTACAGTTTGGAAAACAGTTAACGCACAGAAGAGAGGAAATTCCTTTCCTGGTTTAGCAAGTCGTGTCAGACTGGCATCATTACTGAGCAAAATGAGATAAATAATGCTTTAATAGTGGTTTAATTGACCCTGGTGAGATAGTCGACTGCCTGCCCTTCTCACAGCCTCCAGTTGGCTCTATGGAAGTTCCGTCAACTTCTAGCGAATTTTTTTTTCATTTCAACAACTTTCTACCTGTGATGTGCTAGAGGCCTTGCGCAACATTGATGCAAAAAAAAAATCCAATGGGGCTGATTTGCTTGATCCTTTCTTGCTGCAGCTTTCTGCTCATCTGATCACAGAATCTTGAACACATTTTTAAGGGTGCACTATCCAGAAATCACTCCGCCATTTTCTGGTTGCTAAAATTCTAATAGTTTGTCCAATTTCAGTTTATGTGACAAAACAAGCAAGTATAGTGTAGAGAATCATTGTACCATCTAAACCGCTGTGAAATATACTGCTCCAAAAAATAAAGGGAACACTTAAACAACACAATGTAACTCCAAGTCAATCACACTTCGGTGAAATCAAACTGTCCACTTAGGAAGCAACACTGATTAACAATACATTTCACATGCTGTTGTGCAAATGGAATAGACAACAGGTGGAAATTATAGGCAATAAGCAAGACACCCCCAATAAAGGAGTGGTTCTGCAGGTAGAGACCACAGACCACTTCTCAGTTCCTATGCTTCCTGGCTGATGTTTTGGTCACTTTTGAATGCTGGCGGTGCTTTCACTCTAGTGGTAGCATGAAACGGAGTCTACAACCCACACAAGTGGCTCAGGTAGTGCAGCTCATCCAGGATGGCACATCAATGCAAGCTGTGGCAAGAAGGTTTGCTGTGTCTGTCAGCGTAGTGTCCAGAGCATGGAGGCGCTACCAGGAGACAGGCCAGTACATCAGGAGACGTGGAGGAGGCCGTAGGAGGGCAACAACCCAGCAGCAGGACCGCTACCTACACCTTTGTGCAAGGAGGAGCGGGAGGAGCACTGCCAGAGCCCTGCAAAATGACCTCCAGCAGGCCACAAATGTGCATGTGTTTGCTCAAACGGTCAGAAACAGACTCCATGAGGGTGGTATGAGGACCCGACGTCCACAGGTGGGGGTTGTGCTTACAGACCAACACCGTGCAGGACGTTTGGCATTTGCCAGAGAACACCAAGATTGGCAAATTTGCCACTGGCGCCCTGCGCTCTTCACAGATGAAAGCAGGTTCACACTGAGCCCGTGACAGACGTGACAGAGTCTGGAGACGCCGTGGAGAATGTTCTGCTGCCTGCAACATCCTCCAGCATGACCGGTTTGGCGGTGGGTCAGTCATGGTGTGGGGTGGCATTTCTTTGGGGGGCCGCACAGCCCTCCATGTGCTCGCCAGAGGTAGCCTGACTGCCATTAGGTACCGAGATGAGATCCTCAGACCCCTTGTGAGACCATATGCTGGTGCGGTTGGCCCTGGGTTCCTCCTAATGCAAGACAATACTAGACCTCATGTGGCTGGAGTGTGTCAGCAGTTCCTGCAAGAGGAAGGCATTGATGCTATGGACTGGCCCGCCCGTTCCCCAGACCTGAATCCAATTGAGCACATCTGGGACATCATGTCTCGCTCCATCCACCAACGCCACGTTGCACCACAGACTGTCCAGGAGTTGGCGGATGCTTTAGTCCAGGTCTGGGAGGAGATTCCTCAGGAGACCATCCGCCACCTCATCAGGAGCATGCCCAGGTGTTGTAGGGAGGTCATACAGGCACGTGGGGGCCACACACACTACTGAGCCTCATTTTGACTTGTTTTAAGGACATTACATCAAAGTTGGATCAGCCTGTAGTGTGGTTTTCCACTTTAATTTTGAGTGTGACTCCAAATCCAGACCTCCATGGGTTGATAAATTGGATTTCCATTGATTATTTTTGTGTGATTTTGTTGTCAGCACATTCAACTATGTAAAGAAAAAAGTATTTAATAAGATTATTTCTTTCATTCAGATCTAGGATGTGTTGTTTAAGTGTTCCCTTTATTTTTTTGAGCAGTGTATATTTTCCATAACCAAAAATATAGTATTTTCAGCTTTTTGAAGCTGGTGTAGAAAACCTCAAGTAAAAGACGCAAAAACGAAACTTAAGAACGGGGACCATAGAAATAGAGCACATAGACCATATCTACCGCTCCTCAGACTTGCTTTCAATGAGAATGACAATTCTATAACTAACATTTCTATGTCACATATTGCAGCTTTAACCTTATAATTATTTCTGGTGCCATCCCGAGGGTCTGGAAGGCAGCCAATATACTTCCCCTTCACAATGTTGGTGACCCGTGTGACCTAAATAATTATCGCCCCATTTCCAAACTCTCTTGCCTACTCAACTTAGATCCTTTTAAACTACGAAATGTATTCCATATGTACACCAGTCAGGATTCAGACATGGTCATAGCACCATCTTTGCTACTTCTTTGGTTGGAAATGATGTTCTTAATGGCCCAGTGCCGTCAAAAGCATGATTTTCCTGTGTTATATATACACTATAAGACCAAAAGTATATGGACACCTACTCGTCGAACATCTCATTCTAAAATCATGGGCATTAATATGGAGTTGGTCCCCCTTTACTGCTATAATAGCCTCCACTTTTCTGGGAAGGCTTTCCACTAGTGGTTGGAACATTGCTGCGGGGACTTACATCCATTCAGCCACAAGAGCATTAGTGAGGTCGGGCACTGATGTTGGGCGATTAAGCCTGGCTCGCAGTCGGCATTCCAATTCATCCCAAATGTATTCAATGGGGCTGTGCAGGCCAGTCAAGTTCTTCCACAACGATCTCGACAAACCATTTCTGTATGGACCTCGCTTTGTGCACGGGGGCATTATCATGCTAAAACAGGAACGGGCCTTCCCCAAACTATTAAGGTGGAAGCTCAGAATTGTGTAAAATGTCATTCTATGCTGTAGCGTTAAGATTTCCCTTCACTGGAACTAAGGGGCCTAGCCTGAACCATGAAAAACGGCCCCAGACCATTATTCTCCCTCCACCGAACTTTACAGTTGGCACTATGCATTGGGACAGGTAGCTTTCTACTTGCATCGGCCAAACCCAGATTCGTCCGTCGGACTGCCTGAGGGTGAAGTGTTATTCATCACTCCAGAGAAAGCGTTTCCAGCCAACGCATGGCACTGCGCATGGTGATCTTAGGCTTGTGTGTGGCTGCTCGGCCATGGTAACCCATTTCATTAAACTCCCGACGAACAGTTCTTGTGCTGACGTTGCTTCCAGAGGCAGTTTGGAACTCGATAGTGAAGGTTGCAACCAAAGACAGGCAATTTTTACGCGATACGCTCTTCAGCACTCGCCGGTCCCGTTCTGTGAGCTTGTGTGGCCTACCACTTCACGGCTGAGCCGTTGTTGCTCCTAGACATTTTCACTTCACATTAACAGCACTTACAGTTGACCGGGGCAGCTCTAGTGGGGCAGAAATGTGACAAACTGACTTGTTGGAAAGGTGGCATCCTATGACGGTGCCACGTTGAAAGTCACTGAGCTCTTCAGTAAGGCCATTCTACTGACAATGTTTGTCTATGGAGAGTGCATGGCTGTGTGCTCGATTTTATACACCTGTTGGCAACGGGTGTGACTGATATAGCAGGAAATAGCAGAAACCACTCATTTGAAGGGGTACATACTGGGGGAAGCATTGGAGTCATCACGATGCAGCAACCCTGTGGATCGCTTTCAACACTTTGTAAAGTCCATGCCCCAACGAATAGAGGATGTTCTGAGGGGGGGGGGGGGGGGGGGGGGGGTGCAAGTCAATATTAGAAAAGTGTTGATATTGTCTGGTATACTCAGTGTATTTCTTAGTCATTTTGAAGCTGCAAAAGTTGTCTACTCTACTGTTGAGGTGATTCTATGTCCTTCATGTATTTAATTCTAGGCTAAAGGCTATATTAAGATTCATATCTAAGAGCCATTCAACCCATATGCTAATGATCATATATTTAGATTCAACTAACTGTTGTAGTTTTTGATTCCTCGACATTCTTTTAATTTTGTTTTCAAATAACTTCAAATACCTTCAAATATTATTTGGTTTTCTAAAAGAGGTATTCAATATCATTTAAATATTGCCTTTTAGTTTAAACTACCTTGAGTATTTTAAAAGTTGGTATTTTCAAATAAACTACAAAATAAGTGTTTTCTGCACAGGTCTGTTCAGTACATATCATTGCACGGCCCGCCTTGAAGTCTCGTCGATCGATTCGTTGATCTTTTTGTCTGTAAAGCCTTCTTGCATAAACGTCTGCCATACCGTACATTATTGTTAACCTTCAGAAGTATGTTACCAGACCGGACTCAGGGATGGCTTACTCTGGAGAACCCTTCAATGTCCACTGAGTTAGGTAACTCTGCTCTACGTTTTTTTTTGCGCCTCTCACGTGGAATGATCTCCTTAAAGTTGGTGAATATGGTGCTGGTAGTGCAATTCAGGCAGGATGTTCGAGGGCCTTTTTACTGAAGAATGTGTTTGTTTCATATGATTGTGTTTTGCTTTTCATGTATTGTGTAATTGATGTGTATATAGATATGTACAGTATAATTGTTGTTTATTTATGTGTTGTTTATTGATGCGTTTGACAGCTCTTCAACGTAAATGCAAATGTGTTCTTAATTGGCTTACCTGTATAAATAAAGGTAAAAGGACCACGTCAGAATGTAAGCGCTCAACTGAGGCTCGTCAGCATTACATGAGATCGAAAAAAAAAAAGGCTGATTTGAATAACTCTCTGATCTTATGGCGGACTCGCGCCAAAAAAAACACATTTTTTGTAGGATTACTTCCTCTTCAAACAACCCTACGATTAATGTATCGCCAAATGACTTGTGGGCTAATGGTCAGGACTATGGCTGTCTTTGTGGGTAATACACCTTTTATACACAATCAAACTGTAGTGAAGTGATCCAATATGAATTAACCTCGGTCCCACTCCAATCCAAGGAGCCATTCTTGAGAGTGGGGCTATTCAAATCCAAAAATGTGTGTACAGAGAAGCCTCCAGGTGTTAAGAGACACTTGTGTGAGACACAGGCAGGGACGGATGAAGACTATCCCACTGGAGGACTGGGGAGAGGAGGAGAGAGGGATGAAGACTATCCCACTGGAGGACTGGGGAGAGGAGGAGAGAGGGATGAAGACTATCCCACTGGAGGACTGGGGAGAGGAGGAGAGAGGGATGAAGACTATCCCACTGGAGGACTGGGGAGAGGAGGAGAGAGGGATGAAGACTATCCCACTGGAGGACTGGGGAGAGGAGGAGAGAGGGATGAAGACTATCCCACTGGAGGACTGGGGAGAGGAGGAGAGAGGGATGAAGACTATCCCACTGGAGGACTGGGGAGAGGAGGAGAGAGGGATGAAGACTATCCCACTGGAGGACTGGGGAGAGGAGGAGAGAGGGATGAAGACTATCCCACTGGAGGACTGGGGAGAGGAGGAGAGAGGGATGAAGACTATCCCACTGGAGGACTGGGGAGAGGAGGAGAGAGGGATGAAGACTATCCCACTGGAGGACTGGGGAGAGGAGGAGAGAGGGATGAAGACTATCCCACTGGAGGACTGGGGAGAGGAGGAGAGAGGGATGAAGACTATCCCACTGGAGGACTGGGGAGAGGAGGAGAGAGGGATGAAGACTATCCCACTGGAGGACTGGGGAGAGGAGGAGAGAGGGATGAAGACTATCCCACTGGAGGACTGGGGAGAGGAAGAGAGATGGATGAAGATGATCCAACTCGGAATTGGAGTGAGGAAAGGAGAGAGGGCTGTATGGAGGAGAGGGGAATGAAGTCAATCACATAGACTAGAGGACAGGTGAGGTGAGGAGAGAGGTGATTACCCCTCCACACATCCATCCATAGACTCTTCAGGAACAAGGAGGACCACTTGTCCTTCCCGAACATTCAGTCCTTTCCGTGCACTTGACTTTCCCTCCATTAAATCTCCACCTGATCCAAACAGATTCTGACACATCTTTCTGGTTCCACTCCTCACGTAGGACAAGCTGTCCTCAATGACTGACCTGCCTAATGACAGAACCTGCCTCTGTACCATGGAAATAATACATTTAATCACCTGCGTCCTAAATGGCACCCTATTCCCTACATAGAGCACTACTTTTGATCAGTCCTAAATGTAGTGGACTGAGTATACCAAACATTACGGACTCTTTGCAATATCAGAACAGCCTCAATGGACTCTACAAGGTGTTGAAAGCGTTCCACATGGATGCTGGCCCATGTTGACTTCAATGCTTCCCACAGTTGTGTCAAGTTGTCTGGATGTCCTTTGGGTGGTGGACCATTCTTGATACACACGGGAAACTGTTGAGCGTGAAAAACCCAGCAGCCTTGTAGTTCTTGACACACTTAAGCTGGTGCCCAGGCACCTTTGTCTTGCCCATTCACTCTCTGAATGGCACATATACATAATCCATGTCTCAATTGTCTCAAGGCTTAAACATCCTTCTTTAACCTGTCTCCTCCCCTTCATCTACACTGATTGAAGTGGATTTAACAAGTGACATCAATAAGGGATCATAGCTTTCACCTGGATTCACCTTGTCAGTCTGTCATAGAAAGAGCAGGTGTTCTTGATGTTTCGTATACTTAGTGTATAGGGAAAAGGGAGCAAATTAGGATGCAACCCATGTCTTATCATCATGCATCACATGTTGGTTTAAAAACATACACACCCTCTACCTACTAAACACATAAATACGTGGAGATGAGACGATTTCATGTAACTTGTGAAGTGAAGCTGAAGGCAGTTCTCCATTACCTGGGACAGGGAAGTTCTGTTCTAATTAGTCTCCCCTTACTCTCTCGCTAACCCAGCTTGAAGTGGTGACTGGTCTGATTGGACCACCTTTTCTCAGGTGTGTGTGTGTGTCACATTCATACGGAGCCTAAGGTGATCTCTGCCCTGATCTGACCACACACCCCAAGGTGACCTTCCAGGAAGAGTGTTTTGCCAGACGGCTAAAGATGCTTCGCTCTGCAGCCCCTCTCCTCCCCTCTGCTGACCTACTTAGGAAGGGACAGTCTGCCGCACGCGTGTGAGTGTGAGAGATAGAGTGTGTGTTTGTGTGTTTGTGTGTGTGTGTGTGTGTGTGTGTGTGTGTGAGAGAAAGGGAGCGAGAGTACGTGTAGTCTGCTGTCCCCCTGCAAGCCATAGAGGCCCCGGGGTCCTTGTCATCTCTCTCTTAGCTTGGCTGGTTTCTAGGTATGTGTTAAGAAAGGTGGGGTGGAGCAGGAGGGTGTGAGGTGAAATGGAGTGGGTGGCCGAAAGTCAATGGTTCATGGATGGGTGTGTGTGTGTGTGTGTATGTGAGAGAGTGTGTTCAAGTGTGTTCATTGTCATCGGGGATGCATGCGCGTGTGTGTCGGTTGGGGACAGGGTGTGTGTGTGTGTGTGTGTGTGTGTCGGTTGGGGACAGGGTGTGTGTGTGTGTGTGTGTGTGTCGGTTGGGGACAGGGTGTGTGTGTGTGTGTGTGTCGGTTGGGGACAGGGTGTGTGTGTGTGTGTCGGTTGTGGACAGGGTGTGTGTGTGTGTGTGTGTGTGTCGGTTGGTTGGGGACAGGGTGTGTGTGTGTGTGTGTGTGTGTGTGTCGGTTGGGGACAGGGTGTGTGTGTGTGTCGGTTGTGGACAGGGTGTGTGTGTGTGTGTGTCGGTTGTGGACAGGGTGTGTGTGTGTGTGTGTGTGTGTGTCGGTTGTGGACAGGGTGTGTGTGTGTGTGTGTGTGTGTGTGTGTGTGTGTGTGTGTGTGTGTGTGTGTGTGTGTGTGTGTGTGTGTGTGTGTGTGTGTCGGTTGGGGACAGGGTGTGTGTGTGTCGGTTGGGGACAGGGTGTGTGTGTGTGTCGGTTGGGGACAGGGTGTGTGTGTGTGTGTGTGTGTCGGTTGTGGACAGGGTGTGTGTGTGTGTGTGTCGGTTGGGGACAGGATCTGTGTGTGTGTGTGTGTGTGTCGGTTGTGGACAGGGTGTGTGTGTGTGTGTCGGTTGGGGACAGGGTGTGTGTGTGTGTCGGTTGTGGACAGGGTGTGTGTGTGTGTGTGTCGGTTGTGGACAGGGTGTGTGTGTGTGTCGGTTGTGGACAGGGTGTGTGTGTGTGTGTGTGTGTGTGTGTGTGTGTGTGTGTGTGTGTGTGTGTGTGTGTGTGTGTGTGTGTGTGTGTGTGTGTGTGTGTCGGTTGGGGACAGGGTGTGTGTGTGTGTCGGTTGTGGACAGGGTGTGTGTGTGTGTGTGTCGGTTGTGGACAGGGTGTGTGTGTGTCGGTTGTGGACAGGGTGTGTGTGTGTGTGTGTGTGTGTGTGTGTGTGCGTGTGTGTGTGTGTGTGTGTGTGTGTCGGTTGGGGACAGGGTGTGTGTGTGTCGGTTGGGGACAGGGTGTGTGTGTGTCGGTTGGGGACAGGGTGTGTGTGTGTGTCGGTTGTGGACAGGGTGTGTGTGTGTGTGTGTCGGTTGTGGACAGGGTGTGTGTGTGTGTCGGTTGGGGACAGGGTGTGTGTGTGTGTGTGTGTGTGTGTGTGTGTGTGTGTGTGTGTGTGTGTGTGTGTGTGTGTGTGTGTGTGTGTGTGTGTGTGTGTGTGTGTGTGTGTGTGTGTGTGTGTGTGTCGGTTGGCGACAGGGTGTGTGTGTGTGTGTCGGTTGGGGACAGGGTGTGTGTAATTGTTGGAGACAGGTTGTGTATCAGGGCGAGGTGTGTGGGTGTGTGTGTTGGGTACAGGGTGTGACGAACACCACACCTCGTTATCACCTGGGGGAGGGTGTGACAGCTGAGGTAATTAAAAGTCACAGGGATGGAGTGATGAGGGAGGAGAGGAGGATGGAAGGACGAAGAGCAGATGGAGCTAGCAGGGTCTCTTTCTTTCTCTTGCTTTCTGTCAGTCCCCATTTCTTCTCCCACCCCTCTCAATGCAGTATCTAACACAGTGGAGAGCTGAGCTTCCTCCAACAGCGCTGTCTAATAGAAGGTCTCATCAGGTGTCCGGATCTGACTGAGCAACCTCAACTACCCTTCAGAGACCAGCGCAGTGTTTGTGTGTGTGGCTTCCGCTTGGACCCAAACGAGCATTTAAATACAGTATCTCCTCAGAAGACCCATCATCTGTCAAAACACACACACACACACACACACACACACACACACACACACACACACACACACACACACACACACACACACTCACTTCTGCCTTTCTTAAAATACTTCACTGGATGACTTTCACTATCTGTCCTCATTCTGAGGCGCCATCGAGGGAAGAGGTGTGTGTGTGTGTGTGTGTGTGTGTGTGTGTGTGTGTGTGTGTGTGTGTGTGTGTGTGTGTCGGAGGGCCTCGGAACTAAATTCGGTTCCAAATGAATGTGTGGCTTCTTGTCACTCTCAGTACTAAGAGCTAGTAAGACAGGTTACATAACAGCACCACTCAACATGTATCACATTGGTGGCTAAGCCTACTCCGAGGCCGCAGGCTTTTACTCCAGCCCTACACAATCAAGGTCCCAGGGAGCAGCTGATTAGTAGAATCAGGTGTGTTAGATTAGGGCTGGAACAAAACCCTGTGGGAGGGGAGCTGTCCAGGAGGATGTTTGGCCACCAGTGATAACATCCAGCATTAAGGACTCAGAATCCACCTGTGTTCCTCAGCCCTGCCGGGTCTCAGCATAACTCTGAGAGCTACTTATGGGCCTGCACCCCAAATGGCAACCTTTTCCCTACATAGTGCACTACTTATGACCAGGGCCACAGAGTGCACTTAATAAGGAATAAGGTTCCATTTGAAAGCTGCCTGGCAGTCTTCAGGTACTGTAAAATGGTTTAGGTACAGCAGAACCCAGTCCATTTTCAACCCTAGTGGTTCCAGTCCACTCCTGTGATGTATGTCACACTGTGTGTGTGTTTGTCCCTTCCTGTCCTAGATATATCCAAACACAGTCCAATTAGGCTCTCCATGACCAGGAGGTGGATGAGGGGTCACCACTCTGACATGTGTGTGCTGGCTGTCTGACGGGTTGCTTTAGCACCATTTGCATTCTTTCCAGTGGTCCACAGGAGAGGCATAATGAAGGAGAGAGAGAGAGATGGGCTTTATGAATTATTTATTTGTATGTGTTGGGCTTTAGCCAAGATTATTCTTTACAGAGTCAAGTATATTTGTCCAGGACTCAATTGTTCCTCGACTAAAGAATGGACAGGTTTTATACTGCTGTCTTTTCTCTCCTCTCTATCTCCCCCCCTCTCTCATCCCATTCTTTCTATTCCTCTCTCACTCCCTCTAATGTTTTTTCTTCTTTTCTTCTAGTAATGCTGATATATAGAGCTGGCCCATTGTGACAACGTGGAACTGTTCAACAGTGATGTACAGGGGAGGGTTTCCAGCAGGACAACAAGAGATGTGAAACCTTTCAAGACACCTTCTTAGTCAACACACACACACACACACACACACACACACACACACACACACACACACACACACACACACACACACACACACACACACAATTCAGCCCTGTCATCCAACACCACAGGCAGGCAGGAGTGTAACCTGGCACGCAACACACACACATGCAGACATGCTCACACACCAACACACGTAGACACAAAAGTGTGACAAAAGGCTTCGTCTCTCTCTTTCCTCTGGGAGTAACAATGTTCCCTGTGGGCAGTGTGTGTGTGTGTGTGTGTGTGTGTGTGTGTGTGTGTGTGTGTGTGTGTGTGTGTGTGTGTGTGTGTGTGTGTGTGTGTGTGTGTGTGTGTGTGTGTGTGTGTGTGTGTGTGTGTTGTGTGCATTATTGATGTGACCCTATGGAGTGGAGAGAGTAGCAGACCAAAGGCAGTGATGAGGGAAGCCATGACCGCCCACAGTGTGAGAGAGGGGAGAGAGAGAGGCATAGAGAGAGAGGAAGGGAGAGGGAAGGAGGGGAAGAATGAGGAAGAGAAAGTGTGGGATAAAGGGGGAGAGTAGAGAGAGAGAGGGAGGAATTACTGTTTTCCAGATAAAGGGTCTTTCTCTGTTTTTGTGTCCAGAATCAAGAACAACAGCCAGATCCATTTGGGCCATAATAAGCCTCTGGACATTTTCTCTCTCTCATTGTCTCTCTCATTCTCTGTCCCTCTCTCTCTCGCTCCCTCGCTCTCTCTCCATCTGTCTATCCTGTCCTGTCCTCGTCTCTCTTCTCCCTCTCCCTGTCTCTCCGTCTATCCCTCTCTGTCTCTTTGTCTATCCCTCTCTGTCTCTCCTTCTATCCCTCCCTGTCTCTCTGTCTATCCCTCCCTCTCTCTCCGTCTATCCCTCTCTGTCTCTCTGTCTATCCCTCTCTGTCTATCCCTCCCTGTCTCTCCATCTATCCTTCCCTGTCTCTCCTTCTTCCTCACTCATTTTCTCTTCCTCCCTCACTCTCCCTATTCTCTCCCTCCCTCTCTCTCCATCTATCCCTCCCTCTCTCTCCGTCTATCCCTCCCTCTCTCTCCGTCTATCCCTCCCTCACTCTCCGTCTATCCCTCCCTCTCTCTCCGTCTATCCCTCCCTCTCTCTCCGTCTATCCCTCCCTCTCTCTCCGTCTATCCCTCCCTCTCTCTCCGTCTATCCCTCCCTCTCTCTCCGTCTATCCCTCCCTCTCTCGCCGTCTATCCCTCCCTCTCTCTCCGTCTATCCCTCCCTCTCTCTCCGTCTATCCCTCCCTGTCTCTCCGTCTATCCCTCCCTCTCTCTCTGTCTATCCCTCCCTCTCTCTCCGTCTATCCCTCCCTGTCTCTCCGTATATCCCTCCCTCTCTCTCCGTCTATCCCTCCCTGTCTCTCCATCTATCCCTCCCTCTCTCTCTGTCTATCCCTCCCTCTCTCTCCGTCTATCCCTCCCTGTCTCTCCATCTATCCCTCCCTGTCTCTCCTTCTTCCTCACTCATTTTATCTTCCTCCCTCACTCTCCCTATTCTCTCTTGTGGTTTCTCTATCTCTCTGTCCCTCCCTTTCTCTGTCTTTCTACAGGCCACCACCAGGCAGTCACTATCCCTGGGTTGCGTCATCAGGCTCCAAATTAACAGATTGCAGAGAGAGTCGTGCATAGAAGATGATGGGGAGGGGTGTGTTTGTGTGTGTGTGTGTGGGGGGTAGAATGAGTGTTTCCATGACGACTGCACAGGGCTCCGGTGTGTTGCATCACGGACCAAACACTGTGTGTGTGTGTGTGTGAGACGGTGAGTGTGTGCGATAGAGAAAAGGTGTACGTGAGAGTGTTACAGTAATGGCTCCTGCACTCGGGGAGGCCACCATGTTTCTGTTGCCTGCTCCAAAAAGGATGAGACAGGGGCTATCTGCCTCCACACACATACACCCCACACTCACACTACATTTGTCTCCCAGTGCGCACACGTGTACGTGAGTGACACACGTGACGGATACACTTCTCTCCCCAGTCATCTCACATCCTGTGTGAGCAAGTGTGAGAACAGAATAATGGTATTGTGGGAGTGAATGGCATTTCACCTGTCTAGGCTAGCTACACAGTCAAGTAGGAGGACACTGGTGCAGTATGTAGGGTAATAGAGATTACTGTCCAGGTGAATCAGACCCAGACTTCACAATTACATTCCTATATCTTAGTCATTCAGCAGACCCTCTTAGCCAGAGTGACCTACAATTAGGGAAGGGAAGACTACCACATAGCATGATTCTCCCAGGTAAAACCTTGAAATATGACTTATAATTACTTTCAATATGAGTTAAATAGTTTACAAAATAAGTAAATATGTTCAAAAGCTGCTTTTCTGTTTTGGAATGGTGTGGGAGTATCACAACAACAGAATGGTGTTGGGGTATACCGGTCATTAAGAAAATGAAGACATGTAGACCGCTGATTGGCCAGCTCATTCTCCTCTAGACCGCTGATTGGCCAGCTCATTCTCCTCTAGACCGCTGATTGGCCAGCTCATCCTCCTCAGGAGTACGACATCATACTCTATGGTGAAAGAGCAAGTTTTTATTTTCTTAAACGGTCTGTCTGAGATACAAGTTTGAGGTGGGGTCTTTGAAGTGTTTTATTCTCTCCAATTTATGCTTTGGCCACAAATATGAGTATAGGACGAGTCAATAACATTATTTGGGTATGAGTTTACAGGATATGAACTTTTTAAAAGTGATACTTTCACTGGACAGTTAGCTACTTTAAGATAATCTGATCGACAACCATGACACTAGGGCTGTATACCCTGGTGCAATGGTAGGTCTTTGAGAGTGATGTTGAAGGTGTGTGTGTGTGTGTGTGTGTGTGTGTGTGTGTGTGTGTGTGTGTGTGTGTGTGTGTGTGTGTGTGTGTGTGTGTGTGTGCTCAATCAGCTTCTACCGTGCTGTGGGTGTGAAGCCATTTTGATTAGAACGTTAGCAGGACACCATCACCTGAATGCACACCCACTGAGAGCGACGACAGACAAGACAGAGGACACGCGCTCGCTCTCCCTTCTCCTCCTCTCCATCCCCTATCCCCTCCCACACACTCTCTCTCTCTCCCTCCATCTCCATCACCTATTCCCGCTCACACACTCTCTCTCTCCCTCCTTCTCTTCCTCTCCATCAGCTACTCCCGCTCACACTCTCTCTCTCCCTCCTTCTCTTCCTCTCCATCACCTATTCCCGCTCACACACACTCTCTCTCCCTCCCTGCCCATACCGACTCCATATCTCTCTCTTTCCCCATTTTCTCTCTCTCTCTCCCTCTCTTCTGACAGATTGCCGTATGGCCATGGCAACGCGCACGTTGAAATAATGGAACACATGCTGACATTTGGAGACCAACGCACAGCCACTCAACCTGGCAGATTCCTCCATGTAAAACAACTGACCCTCCATTGGAACGATGGCTTAAAGGTTCTGCGTCTTCAGACACGCAGTAAACGGGTTAGACGCTCGAGCATTCACTTCGGCACAGACGGATACAGTAGCAAATAGGTTGAGTTAAAACTGGACATGGAACATGAGTGGTTATTTGTGTAAACTGGCCTCGGTTGCATCTATTTCCTTCTGCACAGCGGGATAGCAGCTGGCCTGACACACACACACACACACACACACACACACACACACACACACACACACACACACACACACACACACACACACACACACACACACACACACACACACACACACACACACACACACCCGTGAGGTAGCGTAGCGTGGTGCTAACCCGGGCGGGCGGTTGCAGTGAGAGATGTGAGGGTCTCCGCAGACCAGGGATGGTTATAGCCGGTCCATTAGCGGCTGCTCTGAGCCCAGAGGAGAAATCTGGGTCAGAACTGTGTGTGTGAGAGAGAGAGAGAGTGTGTCTACATGTATCTGTGAAAATGTGTGTGCTTGTGTGTGTGTGTCTTCATATTAGCCCTATCCTTGTTAGTCATGCCCTCCTCCATTAGCCCTTCATGGAACTCTCACTTGACTTCATCATCATCACTCTCTTTTTCTACTCCTCTTTCCTCGACAAACATGTGTCAGTGGTAACACATTACATATGACTCAGATGGTGTGATTGTGTACAAGATGAGAGAGAGAATTGTCATAATGTCTGGGCTGGGGGATTCAGAGTGTGATATAAGGAGAGAGGGTACGACAGGAAACGGGGGGAGAAAATGACATCCTCACAAGCCATACGCTTACACGCCCACACGCACACCGTGAAATAATGAGAAAGGAGGATCTGCTACTGTAGGACTCTAAAGACAGCTTACAGCCAAGACAGTATAACTGTGCCTAGCTATTGAGAAAAGCACTATTCATTGTTTCCAGTATGATTTCCCCATAGTCATCGTCCCTGTGCTGCACTAGTAAGTACAACATCATCCATGCTCCCCCCCCCCCCTTCTAACAAGTCCAATGCTTATCACATTTTCATATATCCAAGTGTATCTCAACTCCACGATACCGCATCCACCGGAGTTGAGTGCAACTTGGAGGGAACCTCTGACTTCTTCAAAATGTAAATTCTTAAACCCCTTCCGTGTACCTATGTTTGTTCTTTGTTGTGGGCCTTGCTGTTCACTGAAGTCCATACTTCTTTATAAAACGTCAATCAAATACAACCACCGACTGTTTCCTTGTTGCTGTTGCTCGAAGATTGCAGTCGGTGGTTGTATTTGATTGACGTTTCATGAAAAAGTATGGATTTCAGCAAACAAAGAAAGGCACTTAACAACAGAGGACAAACAATAGAGGACAAACACCGAGTGTGAGTATACCAAACCTTAGGAACACCTTCCTAATATTGAGTTGCACCCCCCTTTTAGCCTTAGAACAGCCTCAATTTGTCGGGGCATGGACTCTACAAGGTGTCGAAAGTGTTCCACAGGGATGCTGGCCCATGTTGACTCTAATGCTTCTCACAGTTCTGTCAAGTTGGCTGGATGTCCTTTGGGTGGTGGACCATTCTTGAGACACACAGGAAACTGTTGAGGGTGAAAAATCCAGCAGCGTTGTAGTTCTTGACACAAATTGGTGCGCCTGGCACCTACTACCATACCCCGTTCAAAGGCACTTAAATATTCTGTCTTGACGATTCACCCACCGAATGGCACATATACATAATCCATGTCTCAATTGCGTCAATGCTTAAAAATCCTTCTTTAACTGGTCTCCTCCCCTTCATCTACACTGATTTGAAGTGGATTTAACAAGTGACATCAATAAGGGATCATAGCTTTCACTTGGACTAACCTTGTCAGCCTATGTCATAGAAAGAGCAGGTATTCTTATTGTTTTGTATACTCAGTGTATGTACACAGTAAAGGTTAAAGAATAAAAAAAATGTAATTATTGACTTCACAGCAACTTGCAGATGTGGTATCGTGGAGTTGAGATATACAGTGTATTCGGAAAGTATTCAGACACCTTCCCTTTTTACACATTTTGTTACGTTACAGCCTTATTCTAAAATGGATTCAATAATTTTTTTCCCTCATCAATCTACACACAATACCCATAATGACGAAGCAAAAGCTGTTTAATTGTTTTTGCAACTTTATGATAATTAAAAAAAACTGAAATACCTTATTTACATTAGTATTCAGACCCTTTGCTATGAAAGTCGAAATTGAGCTCAGGTGCATCGTGTTCCCATTGATCATCCTTGTGATGTTCCAAAAGGCAACTTTCAGACCATGAGAAACAAGATTCTCTGGTCTGATGAAACCAAGATTGAACTCTTTGGCCTGAATGCCAAGCGCCACATCTGAAGGAAACCTGGCACCATCCCTATGGTGAAGCATGGTGGTGGCAGCATCATGCTGTGGGGATGGTTTTCAGCAGCAGGGACTGAGAGACAAGTCAGGATTGAGGGAAAGATGAATGGAGAAAAGTACAGAGAGATCCTTGATGAAAACCTAGTCCAGAGTGCTCAGGACCTCAGACTGGGGCAAAGTTTCACCTTCTAACAGGACAATGACCCTAAGCACACATCCAAAACAACGCAGGAGTGGCTTCGGGACAAGTCTTTGAATGTCCTCGAGTGGCCCAGCTAGTGCCCAGACTTGAACCCGATCGAACATCTCTGGAGAGACCTGAAAATAGCTGTGCAGCGACGCTCCCCATCCAACCTGACAGAGCTTGAGAGGATCAGCAGAGAAGAATGGGAGAAACTCCTCACATACAGGTGTGCCAAGCTGTTGCGTCATACCCAAGAAGACTCAAGGGTGTAATCACTGCCAAAGGTGCTTCAACAAAGTACTGAGGAAAGGGTCTGAATACTTATGTAAATGTGATGTTTCAGTTTCTCTTTTTTCTTTTGCTTTGTCATTATGGGGTATTGTGTGTCGATCGATGAGGGGAAAAAACGATTTAATCAATTTTAGAATAAGGCTGTAACGTAGGACTGGGCAATATGGCAAATACATTTTAATGATATCTATATATTTTTCAATCGATAATGATAATTATCACGATATTAATCAAATAATGTTTCAAAGGTGCATATCTGCTTCAAACTCATGCCTGAACAAACCGTGGTTAGAGCGTTGGACTAGTAACTGAAAGGTTGCTAGATCGAATCCCCGAGCTGACAAGGTAAAAATCTGTCGTTCTACCCCTGAACAAGGCAGTTAACCCACTGTTCCCGATAGGCCGTCATTGTAAATCTACATTTAAGTCATTTAGCAGACGCTCTTATCCAGAGCGACTTAAATAAGAAGTTGTTCTTAACTGACTTGCCTAGTTAAATAAAGGTTACATTTTTTTATTATTATGTGAGCTACAACTAAAATTATACTTGAAGGAAAATTGTTCCATGTTTGTGACCAGTGAGCACGTACCTGGGGTCAATAAAATGTAGAAGCCTTTTGAAACCTTTTCGACTGTGCTAATGTCCTTAGCAATGCAATGCATAATAGCATTTGTGATGTCTTTGTGTTTTCGATGTTTGCTTGTAGGGCATAAACGCAGTCTGTGTTGACTGCTTCGGGCAAACATCCCTAGATTGGCTGGTGCTTGAGGGGCGTTTATTAATACCGTGGCGCAAACTCAAACTTCCTGCATGTTCCAAAGAGTGTTTTTGCTTCAGATGTTGAAAAAGGTTTGTCGTATTACCAGACTTCGTAGACACCTGTCTATGGCACAATTTACACCGAACATTGCTCTCCTCTTTGTCGGACTTCAAAAAGCCAAACCACTTCCAAATTACTGAAGCAGTTTAACCCTTTTTATCAATCATTTCTTCGTTGGAAGCTGCTCCTTCTCCATGGCGATCACTGCCACTGTTTTTGTCTACATCCCTCATTTTTCGTGGTTAACAGTGGCTACTCCATCACTCAAGGTGCTGAGTGGTTTTTAGTGGGCGTATACCGCTCCACGTGCATATTGCCACTTCTCCGCACGTTCCTGCTGTGTCACAGAGGTGAAATGGACTGCTGTACCTAATTATTCTATATCGACATTATCGAAAATGAATCTAAACGTTTTTATATCATTATTGAGGGAAGTAATTACCTCGATAATTATTGATATTGATTTATCACCAAGCCCAACTGTAACGTGACAAAATGTGGAAAAAGTCAAGAGGTTTGAATACTTTCCGAATGCACTGTACTTGGCTAATTCTCTTATAGATATCGCCAATTCATTAGGTCCCGGTCAAAAAGTGTACTTTCTATTCTACATACAATAACAAGGTTAAAGATGAGTTGTTACAACAAAAACACGCAGCAATACAACCATAGCTATAGAGCAGAGTATTCAGAAGGAATATGCCTGAAAATGGTCAATTGTCCCAGACACCCAAACACAGAGCAGAACACTGAGAGTGGGGAAGAGGGGTAAGAAACCAGGCCATGGAAATGTGGTTTGGAGATCCAGCTACGTGTACATAGCAGACAGAGGAGACATGATAGAGGAGAGGAGAGGAGAGGGGGCGAAGAGGAGAGGAAAGAATGAACCGTCTGACAAGGACATAGAGTAGTTGGGAGTGTTAGGTTGAGCTTGGCCTTAGAGTGCAGTTGACCATCAGGATTATTGTTACAGAAAGGCAGAGTCGGAAGCAAGGTGCACATCCACTTGTTATCATTCTCCAGCTTTCGCCTTCTTATTCAAACCATATAAATTATTTCATGTTACTGCTTTTTGTTATACATGCTTAAGTATTGAAGCTGTATTAATGCACACAGACGCAGAATGTCTTACCCTGGTCCTCTGTAGTACCTCCTTCCTACAATCACAGTAACAATGGACATGATGGAAATTATTAACCAATGGACCCGTTAATGGGATGAAAATATGTCTTTGTCCCAAATGTCTCCCTATTCCCTACATAGTGCATCACTTTTGACTAGTGGTCAAAAGGAGTGCACTGTAAAGGGAATAGAGTGTCATTTGGAACGCATCCTACACCTGACCATGAATGATTGGTTCCAAGCAACTTCATCCTACAGTTCTGTATTTGAGGGCAAACGTGGCCATACCTTAGGTTTCTCATCCACAATCTGTTGTCTGATGTCGTTCTGCTTCTCCAGTAGTCTCTCCATTCTCTTACTCTGAGCATCCTCCAACTACACACAGACAAACACAGGGGTAGGCGAGAGTAAGGTGTAGCCACTACGCAATACATACCGTATAACAAACACAAAGAAATCCACAGGCACGCAGGCACGGACGGAGACACACACACACACAAAGATGGCGGAGGGTGTGTGTCTTGCCGGTTCCTGCTTGACTTTGCTTTTTTATTGCTATTTTTGCATTAATTCTTACTTTGTTTGCTCAGAATGTCTGTGCGATAATTTCCTACAACCGACAAACACTTCTGGATCATGAATCGGAAGCTACACACATCACTCGGCTTCCCAGATCTGGAATACTACATTGGCTCCTTTGTCCCTGGCACAGCAGGCTTACCTGTTGCTCCTGGCCCGAGATGACCAAAGGCAACGCTGGCGATGAAGAACAGAAAGGAAAGGGGGACTCCAAGCTAGGCTGAAAAGACGGGCTACACGGCCTCCTCTTCCTAGTATCTTCATGGCTAATGTCCAATCGCCGGAAAATACATTTGTGAACTCAGAGCAAGGCTTCAATCGCAGAGGGACATCAAGGAATGCTGTGTCTGTTTTTACAGAGACATGACTTACGGTCAATTAACTCGACTCTGCTATTCAACCAGATGGCTTTTTCATTTTCCTTATGGCTCAAATGACGGCTTCTGTTAAGAGTAGGGGGAGGTGTATGCTTCCTCATCAGCAATTCCTAGTGTACCGAAGTTGAAAACATCCAGAGCTCCTGTTCACTCGACCTGGAGTTTCTGAAGCTAAAATGCCGACCCCACTATATGTCAAGGGAATTCACGTGTTATTATCACAGCTGTGTATATACAGTACAACCACAAGCAAACATCAAGGTGGAACTCATCCAACTGCACAAGAACATTATCCAGAAAGAAACCTCTCACCGGGAAGCAGTCTTTATTGTCACGGGAGATTTTAACCAAGCAAGATTATAACAAATTCTTCCAAATGATCACCAACATGTTTCCTGCTCCATGCATCCTGCCCCGTCTGTGCTGGACCATGTGTACACAAACATCAGTTATGCATACAAAGCCACCCCCCTCCCCCACTTCGTCTCTCTGTTCCTACTCCCCATCGACATGCTGCAACTGAAGAGGGAGCCACCAACAGAGAATAGTGAGGCGCTGCGCTCAATGCCGCATGACTCTTTTGAGAATACCGATTGGAATATGTTCAAAGATTCATCCACCCTGGACTCATCGATCAACACTGAGGAATATACACTGAGTTGTACAAAAAATTAGGCAACACCTGCTCTTTTCATGACATAGACTGACCAGGTGAATCCAGGTGAAAGTGTAGATGGGGAGGAGACAGGTTAAATCATTATTTTTAAGCCTTGTGATAATTGAGACATGGATTGTGTATGTGTGCCATTCAGAGGGTGAATGGGAAAGAGAAAAAATGTAAGTGCCTTTGAACTGGATATGGATATGGTAGTAGGTGACAGGTGCACTGGTTTGAGTGTGTCAAGAACTGCAAAAGCTGCTGGGTTTTTCATGCTCAACTGTTTTTTTGTGTGCATCAAGAATGGTCCACCACCCAAAGGACATCCAGCCAACTTGACACAACTGTGGGAAGCATTGGAGTCAACATGGGCCAGCATCCCTGTTGTCACGTTCTGACCAGTAAGGGGTTATCTGTTATTGTAGTTTGGTCAGGACGTGGCAGGAGGGTGTTTGTTTTATGTGGTTCGGGGTGTGTGTTTATGTAGAGGGGTGTTTGATTTATGTATTCCAGGGTTTTGGTCTATGTTCTATGTTAGTGTATTTTCTATGTTCTAGTCTAGTCTTTTTAGTTCTATGTTTAGTTTATTGATTTGGCCTTCAATTGGAGGCAACTGTTCCTCGTTGCCTCTGATTGAAGGTCCTATATAGAGGGGTGTGTTTTGATTGGGTTTTGTGGGAAGTTGTTCTTTGTACTGCTGTGTGAGCTTACAAGACTGTTTGTTCATTTATTGTTTTGTTTATTAGTCGTGTTCACAATAAAAGTTAAGATGAGCACTCAACCCGCTGCGCCTTGGTCCAATTACTACAACGACCGTTACACCTGTGGAACGCCTTCGACACCTTGTAGAGTCCATGCCCTGATGAATTAAGGCTGTTCTGAGGACAAAAGGAGGTGCAACTCAATATTAGGAAGGTGTTCCTAATGTATTGTACACTCAGTGTACATCATCAGTCACAGGCTTCATTAGGAAATGTGTTGATGATGTTGTACCCACAATAACAATCCAGACATACCCCAACCAAAAACCCTGGATGAACGGAGAAATCCGTACCATGCTGAGAGCATGTACTGCAGCATTCAAGGATTGGCAACAATCTCCACATCCTGTTGTCTAACCTAAAATAACCTTCAATTACTTCAACAATAAACAGTCGCTGTGACTCTTAACACAGGTACGCCCCTGGGGTGTGTCCTCAGCCCTCTGCTGTGTGGCTTTGCATGACACCAACTCCATCATCAAGTTTGCTGACAATACCACAGTTGTAGGCCTGATAACCAACAAGGACGAGTCAGCCTATAGGGAGGAGGTAAGTGAACTTGCAATGTGGTGCCAGGACAACAACCTTTCCCTTAACATCAGCAAAACAAAGGAGTTGATTGTTGACTTCAGGAAGCAGAGGAGGGAACACCCATCCAATCCACATCAACGGGACTGCAGTAGAGAGTCAGCAGTTTTAAGTTCTTCAGCGTCCAGATCACAAAGGACTTGACATGGACCAACAATACCACCAATATTGTAAAAAGGGCGCAACAGCGCCTCAACTTCCTAAGGCTGATGAAGAAATTTGGCATGCCACCCCGGGTCCTCTCCAAATGCTACCGCTGAATCATCGAAAGCATCCTGACCGGTTGCATCACTGCCTGGTATGGAAATTGCTCCGCCCACGACCACAAGGCCTTTCAGCGGCTGGTGAAGACGGCGCAGTACATCACTAGGACTGTGTTTCCATCCGTCCAGGACGTCTAATTGAAACGTGCCTGAAGAAGTCCTGCAGCATCATCAAGGATCCCATACACCCCAGCCACGAGCTGTTCACTGACTTATCGTCGGGTAGACGGTATCGGAGCATGAGGTCTGATACCAACAGGCTCAGAGACAGTTTCTATCTACAAGCCATCAGACTGCTGAACACTTGAACTGGACGGACCACCTGCTCTGATTCTCCGCTCCTTAGCACTCACTCTCTCTCTCTCACTCACTCACTCACTCACTCACTCACTCACTCACTCACTCACTCACTCACTCACTCACTCACTCACTCACTCACTCACTCACTCACTCACTCACTCATGCTACACACACACCTCACAACTGCTGCTACCAGACCCTTCCATGATACATGTGTAAATATTTTATTATAAATTGTGCCTTCCTGTATTATACTTACGCTAAAATGTTTCTTCTATTCTATTGAGCCATTTACTTTATATTTGTATTCTTAAATGTTATTATTAGTTGTGCTTGCAAAACACAACTGTAGATTCAATGATCTCCCATTTCAATGGAAAAAAAAGGACCATAGACTTTACTTGTAAAAATAATCAAAATAATCACCTAACCAACATTGAGGTGTTCAGACTGGCCCAACTTAGATTTCTTGTCAAAGGATATTTGATACTATGTATACTTTTGGAACTATAACCATTAAAAATGTGCGTAAATGAACATGGGCTTGAATGAGAACCACAGGAATACAGTGGTTGATATTCAAAATGGTCTTGCTCCTTGGTTAATTAAGCTACAAGACCAACTTTAAAAAATTCAGGCTATCCTAACTTCAAATTCTCTGAAACCTTTAAAAACTATAAACACCCGACCTGGGTCCCAAGTTGCGCAGCGGTCTAAGGCACGGCATCACCACAGCCTGGGGTTCAATCTCCCCCATCCCCCCCCCCAAAAAAAATATTTGAATGAGCATAAATTTGCATAAAATAACTCACCAAAACTAACTCTTGAACCATTCAAGCTAGAGACATCAAACCAACTTTCACATGTCCTAACTTCAGATTTTTTAAAACTTGTATCAACTATAATTATATAAATTAGCATAAATGAACTCACCAACAGTAACCCTTGAACCGTTCAAGTGACCCAAGACACCAACCCAACTTTCTTTTATTTATTTATTATTTTTGTTGTACTTTTTATCCCCTTTTACCCCCCAATTTCGTGATACTCAATTGGTAGTTACAGTCTTGTCCCATCACTGCAGCTCCCGTACGGGCTCGGGAGAGGCGAAGGTCGAGAGCCGTGCGTCCCCCGAAACACAATCGCGGTACAGCGCGATGGGACAAGGACATCCCAGCCGGCCAAACCCTCTCCTAACCCGGATCGACGCTGGGCCAATTGTGCGCCGCCTCATGGGTCCCGCGGTTGTGGCCGGCTGCGACAGTCCGGGATCGAACCCGGATCTGTAGTGACGCCTCTAGCACTGCGATGCAGTGCCTTCCATTTTCAATCTATTCTAACTTCAAATTCTTTTACATCTTTATCAACCAAAACTATAGACATTTGCATACATTTGCATCAAATAACTCACCAACAGTAACTCTTGAACCGGTCAAGCTAGAGACACCAAACCAACTGTTACATGTTCAGGCCATCCTTCCTAATCAATCAGCTAATCTATCTACATCTACCTACTTTGCCAACTATAACCAGTCATTATCATTACTACTGTAGTCACTACCACGACAATAACTTATTTCAAAACCATAAGTACTTTAAAACAAGCTAGCAACCACATTTTCTTCAGGAAAACATACTTTTCTAGTTTCTTACTGTCGTTTCACTGTCGCGAAGGAACCTGCAAGTAAGAATTTCGTTGGACGTGTATCCTGTACATACAACTAATACAACTTGAAACACACACACACACACACACACACACACACACACACACACACACACACACACACACACACACACACACACACACACACACACACACACACACACACACAAGCACACAAACTTACCCGTTTGATATACTGCACCACCTCATTGACAAACGACCTGTTGATTTCCAGCTTCTCTCTGTGAACATCGAGAGGCGTCAGCTCTTACATCACCTTAACATTCCTCAAATCTAACCTAAGATGACTTTAACAATCAACAATCCTAACATTCCTGGTTCCAATCTAGCTCAAAGGACCGTACATAAAAGTCGGTAAGTCTGTCTGACGACCTGTGACACTTTCTAGCGTTAAGTCTTTCTGTCAAAAATAACGGGATCATTAGATTATATTGCATGTGCGTGGATCAGTCAGATGAAGCATGAACCTTCATCGCCATCTGGTGGCCTTGTGCATATACAGATAAACACACATGTATCAGGAGGCCTCTTCCTCAACCCCATCTGCTTACTCCTCTGTCATGTTCTTGTTGTTGGCCTTTGCTTCATTAATCTTCTCCTGTCTTTTCTTGTCCATCTTCTTCTTAAGGTCTTTCTTTTCCCTGTGGGGTAGGAAAGTGAAACAATTGCCCCATCAACTACTTGCATGTAGTCAATGTGCCCTTGAGCAAGGCACTTAATCCTTATTGCTCCTGTAAGTCGCTCTAGATAAAAGTAAGTGTGTGTGTGTGTGTGTGTGTGTGCGCGCTTACTTGTCACAGATGTCCCGGATCTTCTTCAACTGGGCACTCTGACATTCCTCTGCTATGGTTGTCAACTTCTCCACCAGCTAGAGGTATGCAGAGACAAATACCACTGGTTATCCTACAGTTTGTCTCTCATAAGATATGATCCCCGACTCATGCTTTCTGTTTAACTCAGGCATGATCTGTTGACTTTGGAGAATAGAATTGGTCCAGTCAGTATTGTTCTCTTCTGCACGGATAAACCCTGACACCTCATCCACAAAAAAACTGTACACAGAACCGTGACTACACTCAGCATTTCCATCTACCGTAGCAGTAGAGGAGCACTGGGACATCTTTACACTGATCTGAGGTCAGCAAAGCAGAGTGAGTAATAAAGCCCAGAGGGAGCCCGGTCATTAAACACAAGCCAAGACTTAGCATTATACTGAGTTGAGTGTTACTGCACTTGATGCTGATTCAATGCAAATAAAATATGTACGCTGAAATGAGTTTATGTGCTCTTGTCCTCCAGTATCACTCTGGTTGAGGATAGGGATTAGGTGTGTGTGTGTGTGTGTACCATTTTGATGTGTTCTTTCTTCTGGTACTTCTCGCTGTAATACTGCTCCTGTCTCAGTGTGAGTAGCTGTTGTTGCTGCTGCTCCTTGAGCTCAGACAGTCTCTGACTGGACTCCTGGTCCAACACACACAGCTCCTGCTCCAGGGACGACAGACACTGCTCCGACCTGCTACACACACAAATACAGTAGACACTGAGGTTAACACACACATGGAGGTCGGTAAGTGCTAACAAACACAAACACAAACACGCATGAATGCTCAGTACACACACACACACACACACACACACACACACACACACACACACACACACACACACACACACACACACACACACACACTGTTATCTGTGGAAGGCTCTAGCCACTGAGCACCCACATGGAAGAGAGAAAACATGACTGGAGAGCGAGAGACATAGAGACCGACACATAGTGAGAGAAATAGAGGGATACAGGAAGAAGGGCAGGGAGTAGGAATAGGAGGAGAAGAGGGCTACCTACCTTTTCTTACCATCTCGTTTGTGGCTCTTCTGCAGCGCAGAGCGCCTGCGCTGGTGCTGATTCTGCAGCTCTGCAGCCCTGGCCGTGTGCTCCTTGATCAGCTCGCTGGTCTTACGGTGGTGTTTCCTTACCAACTCCTTCATCTCTTTATACTGCTTCCTCTGCTCCCTCACAAAGCCCTTCTGCTGCTTCAACTCCTCCAGGGTCTGGGCCTCCATTTCTGGAGGAAGGAGGGAGGGAGGGAGGGAGGGAGGGAGGGAGGGAGGGAGGGAGGGAGGGAGGGAGGGAGGGAGGGAGGGAGGGAGGGAGGAAAAGAGAAAGGTATGATTCAGATTGGTGATGTCATGCAATCTGTTTACATGTACCGATCGAGGGTGGCCGGGCAGTTAGCCCACTGGTTAGAGAGTTGAGCCAGCAACTGGAGGATTGCTGGTTCGAATCCTGGGTCTGATGGGCAAAAAAAATCTGTTGGGAAGTGTCAATTGACGAATACAGTCATCTTAATACGAGCACACAATATGTTACGGTGTGGAGTCCTACTCCAGTCTTACCTGTAAGAACACTCTGGATTACATCCTCAGTCTTCACTGCTGGTTTCACTGAACCTGATACACAATAAATACACTTGTTAGTGAGGGTTTTGCCAGATCAAGTGGGTTGTAAATGTGTTGTGGCATGACAAATTGAAGTTTACTGGTTGCCATATTGGAGTCACTGTAAGTTCAAGTGGAGATTTGACCTGCACCTGTGGGCTGTTGCTGGTGGCTAACAAGGCTGGGGGGTTTGGGGGAGATGATGGGTGCGTGGTTGACCCCGTTCTCTGCGGGCACGGTCACCCGGGGGTCAGGCTCCATGGGGTCTTCACCACCCGCATCCACCTGCCAGTCAAATACATTGACAATGATACTGACACATTGCATTTATGAGGCACTTTTCACTGGGTCTCAATGTCATGACTTCTGCCGAAGTCGATGCCTCTCCTTGTTCGGGCGGTGCTCGGTGGTCGACATCACCGGTCTTCTAGCCATCATTGATCCATTTTTCATTTTCCATTGGTTTTGTCTTGTCTTCCTACACACCTGGTTCCAATCCCATTCATTACATGTTGTGTATTTAACCCTCTGTTTCCCCTCATGTCCTTGCCAGAGATTGTTTGTTGTTATGTGCTCGTGTTGTTGGATTGGTGCGCGACGGGTTATTGTTTATTTTATTATGTACTTAGGTTTTGGAGTTTGTTTTTACTTTATTAAACTATTCCAGTTACACCAGGTTTGTTTCTCCTGCGCCTGACTTCCCTGCCACCTACACACACGACGTGACACTCAGAGCATTTTATCAGGTCCACGCTACTTTTCCCTGGGTCTCAAAGTATTTTATCAGGTCCACACTACTTTTCCCTGGGTCTCAAAGTATTTTATCAGGTCCACACTACTTTTCCCTGGGTCTCAAAGTATTTTATCAGGTCCACGCTACTTTTCCCTGGGTCTCAAAGCATTTTATCAGGTCCACGCTACTTTTCCCTGGGTCTCAAAGCATTTTATCAGGTCCACGCTACTTTTCCCTGGGTCTCAAAGCATTTTATAAGTCCAAACTACTTTTCCCTGGGTCTCAAAGCATTTTATCAGGTCCAAACTACTTTTCCCTGGGTCTCAAAGCATTTTATCAGGTCCACGCTACTTTTCACTGGGTCTCAAAGCATTTTATCAGGTCCACGCTACTTTTCCCTGGGTCTCAAAGCATTTTATCAGGTCCACACTACTTTTCCCTGGGTCTCAAAGTATTTTATCAGGTCCACGCTACTTTTCCCTGGGTCTCAAAGCATTTTATCAGGTCCACGCTACTTTTCCCTGGGTCTCAAAGCATTTTATCAGGTCCACGCTACTTTTCCCTGGGTCTCAAAGCATTTTATAAGTCCAAACTACTTTTCCCTGGGTCTCAAAGCATTTTATCAGGTCCAAACTACTTTTCCCTGGGTCTCAAAGCATTTTATCAGGTCCACGCTACTTTTCACTGGGTCTCAAAGCATTTTATCAGGTCCACGCTACTTTTCCCTGGGTCTCAAAGTATTTTATCAGGTCCACACTACTTTTCCCTGGGTCTCAAAGTATTTTATCAGGTCCACACTACTTTTCCCTGGGTCTCAAAGTATTTTATCAGGTCCACGCTACTTTTCCCTGGGTCTCAAAGCATTTTATCAGGTCCACGCTACTTTTCCCTGGGTCTCAAAGCATTTTATCAGGTCCACGCTACTTTTCCCTGGGTCTCAAAGCATTTTATCAGGTCCACGCTACTTTTCCCTGGGTCTCAAAGCATTTTATCAGGTCCACGCTACTTTTCCCTGGGTCTCAAAGCATTTTATAAGTCCAAACTACTTTTCCCTGGGTCTCAAAGCATTTTATCAGGTCCAAACTACTTTTCCCTGGGTCTCAAAGTATTTTATCAGGTCCACGCTACTTTTCCCTGAGTCTCAAAGTATTTTATCAAGTCCACGCTACTTTTCCCATTTACTTAGCACATCATCTGGATAGAGTGTATGACACACATGGGACATTACAGCCCAACATATAAATGGTAATGCTGAGAATGTTTTTGCGGCCTATGCAATGAGATGTAAATAAGCAGAGTAGAACCATACGATTCCATTACTCCATTAGAAGCAGAAGCTACTGTATGGCAAATATACAACAGCACAATCAACACACCACACACCCAGAGCCTACCTGTAGCTTGTTGGAGAACTTGTAGACATAGCTTTGGTACCCCACTCTCAGCATGGCTCAGACCAACGTCCCAGTGACAACACTCTCTAACGTTTCACTAACATTTAGCCAATGTTCTCCTTATGTTGTCTCAATGTCCCTCTAGGTACTCTTCAACCCTGACTTGTTGTAGTACTTGGCATGTATTTGTTTTAAATATTATTCAGCTAAACCACCTGTTGTTACTGAGTCCTCTCTCCTTAAGCCTGTTTTGGACTGGAAGGTCTGTTCTCCTCTGCTCTCCTCATCTTTCTTCCTCTCCCTCCGTCTCTGACACTCCAGTGGAAAGCCCACTATTTCACTAAGCGACCGTTGCCAAGGTATCAACATGTACAGGCTCTCTATTGGATGTCCCTGTGGATAATCAGTTCAGCTGGCAAATCAGGTGAGACAGCTCCCTTGGGACCCACCTCCAACTCCCTTACTACCCCTCAGAGCTCACACCCCTTCTACCCCCAACCTCCCCTCCTTCACCCCCGTGATACCCCCGCCCCCCCTCGTCCTTTATCTCATAACCCTCACCCTTCATCACTGTCTCCCCCTGCCCCACGACTCCCTCCCTCCTAGGCCTTAACCCTTATTTCCTAAGCCCTGGTCAATAGCTCTAACCCAATCATCTCTTCACAAAGAGACAGGCCTACTGCCTGGGGAGATGCTCATTGATCTGTTACTTATTAGTGTGGGGGTGACGGACGACACACACACCTCTTTGCTGTCCTCCTCCTCTGCTCCCTCCTCCAGAGTGAGAGCTGCCAGTTGATTGGCTCTCTGCTCCATCAGGTTGACGTAACGGATGGGATTGGACAACGCCTCGATAACATCTGAGGAAGAGAACGGGGGGAACAGAATGTATCATCGATGATGTTATGCAAGCCAGTGGAAACATAAACATAGTTATAGCTCTATGGTTAGTTCTATACCAGTATTCTATAAGGTATGTCAGCCACTGTACCTGCGAATGTATCAGGGACATAGTCCTTGACCTCTACATAGACAAACAGAGCAGGGAGGGTCAGAGCCTGGTTCTTCTCATTCCTCAGACCAATGTAGTGGTAACCTGGAACACACACACACACACACACACACACACACACACACACACACACACACACACACACACACACACACACACACACACACACACACACACACACACACACACAGGGGTGAGTGATCAGAAGTTAAAGGACTGTTACACAGTATCACTCAAGCAGAAAAATGGACCAGAATGGTAGTCAGTCAGACTATTAAGCTATAGGCCTCACCTGGGCGGATGGCATTCACAGGAATGATGCGATGTCCAATGAACTTCCCTCCATCCTCAAACACAGAAATCCTCATCGAGGCCAGAGTGGGCAGAACCACCTGAGGAACCATCACAGACACACAAACATACACCCATGGAAGGACACATTAACCTGGGACTTATTGGTTTTAAAGAACTACAAATCCCATAAAAATGTGCTCCGTGATGTTTTAAACAGTGATTTACACAAATAATTCAATAGAACATTATTTCTCCCTATGGGTTTCTCGAGGATGAAAGCCTCCTCCTCGCAGACAGGGTTGACAACATTAACCTGGATGATCTAAACGGGCTAAGATCATGATCCAATCCAAGTTTATTTGCCACCTTTATTTGGCAGAGGATGCTTGCTGGCAAGCTCTTCCTCAACAATTCATATTAAACAAATACACACAATATTATTTGTATTTTTTTGTAGACATGAGAATAAAAGACATTACACTATATGCGTGGGGATGACACACACACACACACACACACACACACACACACACACACACACACACACACACACACACACACACACACACACACACCTCCTTGGGCTACTTTGAAGAATCTCAAATTTAAAATATATTTTGATTTGTTTAACACTTTTTTGGTTACTACATGATTCCATATGTGTTATTCCACAGTGTTGATGTCTTCACTGTTATTCTACAATGTAGAAAATAGTAAAAGTAAAGAAAAACCCTTGAATGAGTACATGTGTCCAAACTTTTGACTGACACTGTAAATACAAGTAACAATCAATGTCAAGGATACTGGTGACAGGCAAAAAAAGGTTTGTAGCAATCACAATATATTATACAGTATACAGTGGGGAGAACAAGTATTTGATACACTGCCGATTTTGCAGGTTTTCCTACTTACAAAGCATGTAGAGGGCTGTAATTTATATCATAGGTACACTTCAACTGTGAGAGACGGAATCTAAAACAAAAATCCAGAAAATCACATTGTATGATTTTTAAGTAATTAGTTTGCATTTTATTGCATGACATAAGTATTTGATCACCTACCAACCAGTAAGAATTCCGGCTCTCACAGACCTGTTAGTTTTTCTTTAAGAAGCCCTCCTGTTTTCCACTCATTACCTGTATTAACTGCACCTGTTTGAACTCGTTACCTGTATAAAAGACACCTGTCCACACACTCAATCAAACAGACTCCAACCTCTCCACAATGGCCAAGACCAAAGAGCTGTGTAAGGACATCAGGGATAGAATTGTAGACCTGCACAAGGCTGGAATGGGCTACAGGACAATAGGTAAGCAGCTTGATGAGAAGGCAACAACTGTTGGCGCAATTATTAGAAAATGGAAGAAGATCAAGATGATGGTCAATCACCCTCGGTCTGGGGCTCCATGCAAGATCTCACCTCGTGGGGCATCAATGATCATGAGGAAGGTGAGGGATCAGCCCAGAACTACACGGCAGGACCTGGTCAATGACCTGAAGAGAGCTGGGACCACAGTCTCAAAACCATTAGTAACACACTACGCCGTCATGGATTAAAATCCTGCAGCGACGCAAGGTCCCCCTGCTCAAGCCAGCGCATGTCCAGGCCCGTCTGAAGTTTGCCAATGACCATCTGGATGATCCAGAGGAGGAATGGGAGATGGTCATGTGGTCTGATGAGACAAAAATAGAGCTTTTTGGTCTAAACTCCACTCGCTGTGTTTGGAGGAAGAAGAAGGATGAGTACAACCCCAAGAACACCATCCCAACTGTGAAGCATGGAGGTGGAAACATCATTCTTTGGGGATGCTTTTCTGCAAAGGGGACAGGACGACTGCACCGTATTGAGGGGAGGATGGATGGGGCCATGTATCGCGAGATCTTGGCCAACAACCTCCTTCCCTCAGTAAGAGCATCGAAGATGGGTCGTGGCTGGGTCTTCCAGCATGACAACGACCCGAAACACACAGCCAGAGCAACTAAGGAGTGGCTCCATAAGAAGCATCTCAAGGTCCTGGAGTGGCCTAGCCAGTCTCCAGACCTGAACCCAATAAAAAATCTTTGGAGGGAGCTGAATGTCCGTATTGCCCAGCGACAGCCCCGAAACCTGAAGGATCTGGAGAAGGTCTGTACGGAGGAGTGGGCCTAAATCCCTGATGCAGTGTGTGCAAACCTGGTCAAGAACTACAGGAAACGTATGATCTCTGTAATTGCAAACAAAGATTTCTGTACCAAATATTAAGTTCTGCTTTTCTGATGTATCAAATACTTATGTCATGCAATAAAATGCAAATTAATTACTTAAAAATCATACAATGTGATTTTCTGGATTTTTGTTTTAGATTCCGTCTCTCACAGTTGAAGTGTACCTATGATAAAAATTACAGACCTCTACATGCTTTGTAAGTAGGAAACACTGCCGATTTTGCAGGTTATCAAATACTTGTTCTCCCCACTGTATATGTTTCACCTTAAAGAACTACAAATCCCATAACAGTCTGCCCTATATTATGCTTTACCTTCTTGAGTGTGAAGGCCTCCTCCTCCCAGACAGGGTTGACAGCGTTGCCCTGAGACGTCTTGGTCTTAAAACCTTTCCTTCTGGTGTCCACCGGCAGACCAAACATGTCTATCTCCACATACGTCCCCACCTTCTTATCGGTCAGGAACTGGCCTGAGATGATCTGGAGACAGATAGATGAGGATGATAAGAACAGAAGAGAGCTGTAAAGTCCGTGCACACATACACATACATTCAAACACGCACTAACTGTGCGCGGAACACACAGATAAGCACCTTCACAGACAGCGTGTTGGCTACGATGCCGTCCACAGTGCTCTCAGCGAAGGGATCAAAGTGTTTGTCCGGTCGTCTCATGAACTCTGGTTTCAGCCTGTAGCCACACTTCCCGTTGTACTCATACATGCCCAGGTTTAACATCATGGACAGGTCTGATGGAGAGAGAGAAGGAGGGAGAGGGAGGAGTGAGGGAAAGAGAGAGGGGGAGAGGGAGAAAGAGATTGAGAAAGACTCACCCTACTAGAATCTGAAGTCAAATGTCTACTGTTTGCTGATGATCTGGTGCTTCTGTCACCAAGGAGGGCCTACAGCAGCACCTAGATCTTCTGCATAGATTCTGTCAGACCTGGGCTCTGGCAGTAAATCTCAGTAAGACAAAAATAATGGTGTTCCAAAAAAGGTCCAGTCGCCAGGATCACAAATATAAATTCCATCTAGACACCGTTGCCCTAGAGCACACAAAAAACTATACAAACCTCGGCCTAAACATCAGCGCCACAGGTAACTTACACAAAGCTGTGAACGAGCTGAGAGACAAGGCAAGAAGGGCCTTCTATGCCATCAAAAGGAACATAAATTCAACATACCAATTAAAATCTGGCTAAAAATACTTGAATCAGTTATTGAACCCATTTCCCTTTATGGTTGTGAGTTCTGGGGTCCGCTCTCCAACCAGGAATTCACAAAATGGGACAAACACCAAATTGAGACTCTGAATGCAGAATTCTGAAAAAATATCCTCAGTGTACACAGTAAAACACCAAATAATGTATGCAGAGCAGAATTAGGCCGATACCCGCTAATTATCAAAATCCAGAAAAGAGCCGTTAAATTCTACAACCACCTAAAAGGAAGCGATTCCCAAACCTTCCATAACAAAGCCATCACCTACATAGAGATGAACCTGGAGAAGAGTGCCCTAAGCAAGCTGGTCCTGTTTACAAACACAAACAGACCCCACAGAGCCCCAGGACAGCCCATCCAAATCATGAGAAAACATAAAGATAATTACTTGACACATTGGACAGAATTAACAAAAAAACTGAGCAAACTAGAATGTTATTTGGCCCTAAACAGAGAGTACATGGTGGCAGAATACTTGACCACTGTGAATGACCCAAATTTAAGGAAAGCTTTGACTATGTGCAGACTCAGTGAGCATAGCCATGATATTGAGAAAGGCTGCCGAAGGCAGACCTGGCTCTCAAGAGAAGACAGGCTATGTGCACACTGCCCACAAAATTAGCTGGAAACTGAGCTGCACTTCCTAACCACCTGCCAAATGTATGACCATATTAGAGACACATATTTCCCTCAGGTTACACAGATCCACAATAAATTCGAAAACAAACCCAATTTTGATAAACTCCCATATCTACTGGGTGAAATACCACAGTGTGCCATCACAGCAGCAAGGTTTGTGACCTGTTGCCACAAGAAAAGGGCAACCAGTGAACAAACATCATTGTAAATACAACCCATATTTATGTTTATTTATTTTCACTTTTGTACTTTAACTATTTGGACATCGTTACAACACCGTATATAGACATAATATGATATTTGAAAATTCTTTATTCTTTTGGAACTTCTGTGAGTGTAATGTTAACTGTTAATTTTTATTGTTTATTTCACTTTTGTTTATTATCTACTTCACTTGCTTTGGCAATGTTAACATATGTTTCCCATGCCAATAAAGCCATTGAATGTCACAGGCGTCGTCGTGAAGAGACCAAGGCGCAGCGTGTTGAGTGCTCATCTTTTACTTTTAATGAAAAAAGCACTTCACAAAGGAAAAACAAACGACAGCCAAACAGTTCTGTCAGGTATACTAACACACTAAACAGAAAGCAACCACCCACAAAACCCAAAGGAAAACAGGCTGCCTAAGTATGGATTCCAATCAGAGACAACGAAAGACACTTGCCTCTGATTGGAAACCATACTCGGCCAAACCTGGAAAACGAAACATAGAAATAGAAAACTAGAACAAATTCCCCTAGAAACAAACAAACCCCAAAACACACAAAACAACCCCCCTGCCACGCCCTGACCATTCTACTATGGCAAATGACCCTTTTCACTGGTCAGGACGTGACATTGAATTGAGAGAAGGGGATAGAGAGTGAATGAGAGAGTTACAGAAATACAAGATCAAACAGTACTTCCCCAATTCACTAGTATCACTATACCAACCACTAACACCAACCGCAACAAGCCGATGGTATACTGATGTAGCCCTTACCAATAGTAGTGCCAGGTCTTTCCTATTGTCTAGTGTGAAACAAATCAGGTCTTATCTATTGTCTAATGCGAAACAAACCAGGTCTTACCTATGGTCTAGTGTGAAACGAATCAGGTCTTACCTATGGTTTAATGCGAAACGAATCAGGTTTTTCCTATTGTCTAGTGCGAAACGAACCAGGTCTTACCTATGGTCTAGTGTGAAACGAATCAGGTCTTACCTATGGTTTAATGCGAAACGAATCAGGTTTTTGCTATTGTCTAGTGCGAAACGAATCAGGTCTTTCCTATTGTCTAGTGTGAAACGAATCAAGTCTTATTTTTATTTATTTTATTTATTTCAACAAGTTCTCATTTACAATTGCGACCTGGCCAAGATAAAGCAAAGCAGTTCGACACATACAACAACACAGAGTTACACATAGAGTAAAACAAACATACAGTCAATAATACAGTAGAAAAATAAGTCTATATACAATGTGAGCAAATGAGGTGAGATAAGGGAGGTAAAGGCAAAAAAGGCCATGGTGGCAAAGTAAATACAATACAGCAAGTAAAACAATGGAATGGTAGATTTGCAGTGGAAGAAAGTGCAAACTAGAAATAGAAATAATGGAGTGATCTGTGAGCTGCTCTGACAGCTGGTGCTTAAAGCTAGTGAGGGAGATAAGTGTTTCCAGTTTCAGAGATTTTTGTAGTTCGTTCCAGTCATTGGCAGCAGAGAACTGGAAGGAGAGACGGCCAAAGGAGGAATTGGCTTTGGGGGTTACCAGAGAGATATACCTGCTGGAGTGCGTGCTACAGGTGGGTGCTGCTATGGTGACCAGTGAGCTGAGATTTGGGGGGACTGTACCTAGCAGGGTCTTGTAGATGACCTGAAGCCAGTGGGTTTGGCGACGAGTATGAAGCGAGGGCCTGCCAACGAGAGCGTACAGGTCACAGTGGTGGGTAGTATATGGGGCTTTGGTGACAAAACGGATGGCACTGTGATAGACTGCATCCAGTTTATTGAGTAGGGTATTGGAGGCTATTTTGTAAATGACATCACCGAAGTCGAGGATCGGTAGTATGGTCAGTTTTACGAGGGTATGTTTGGCAGCATGAGTGAAGGATGCTTTGTTGCGAAATAGGAAGCCAATTCTAGATTTAACTTTGGATTGGAGATGTTTGATGTGAGTCTGGAAGCAGAACTTACAGTCTAACCAGACACCTAGGTATTTGTAGTTGTCAACATATTCTAAGTCAGAACCGTCCAGAGTAGTGATGCTGGACGGGCGGGCAGGTGCAGGCAGCGATTGGTTGAAGAGCATGCATTTAGTTTTACTTGTATTTAAGAGCAGTTGGAGGCCACGGAAGGAGAGTTGTATGGCATTGAAGCTCGTCTGGAGGGTTGTTAACACAGTGTCCAAAGAAGGGCCATAAGTATACAGAATGGTGTCGTCTGCGTAGAGGTGGATCAGAGACTCACCAGCAGCAAGAGCGACATCATTGATGTATACAGAGAAAAGAGTTGGCCCAAGAATTTAACCCTGCGGCACCCCCATAGAGACTACCAGAGGCCCGGACAACAGGCCATCCGATTTGACACATTGAACTCTATCAGAGAAGTAGTTGGTGAACCAGGCGAGGCAATCATTTGAGAAACCAATGGTTATCTGTGGTCTAATGCGAAACGAACCAGGTCTTACCTATGGTCTAATGCGAAACGAACCAGGTCTTACCTATGGTCTAATGCGAAACTAACCAGGTCTTACCTATGGTCTAATGCGAAACGAATCAGGTCTTTCCTATTGTCTAGTGCGAAACAAATCAGGTCTTACCTATGGTCTAGTGTGAAACGAATCAGGTCTTACCTATGGTCTAGTGTGAAACGAATCAGGTCTTACCTATGCTCTAGTGCGAAACAAATCAGGTCTTACCTATGGTCTAGTGTGAAATGAATCAGGTCTTACCTATGGTCTAGTGTGAAACGAACCAGGTCTTACCTATGGTCTAATGCGAAACGAATCAGGTCTTTCCTATTGTCTAGTGCGAAACGAATCAGGTCTTACCTATGCTCTAGTGCGAAACAAATCAGGTCTTACCTATGGTCTAGTGCGAAACGAATCAGGTCTTACCTATGGTCTGGAAGTTAAGGGCCACCAGTTGACAGCCAGCATTCCAGAAGAGCTGAGGGTTGTAGTTGGAGGAGTCTACTCTGGTGCCTTTAGGATAGATACGACTCAGCTGCAGCTTGTTATACCTGGACACGCTCCGTTAAGGAGAGGACATCTGGAGAGGGGTTTTACCTTCTGCACTGAGATATCTAGTACTTACATGGATAGGGGAGACCGGGGAACAAAGTAACACAGGGCCAGTTGTAACAGCTTAATAACTCAACTCAAATTAGAAATAACTGTCAGTCAATGTGCTAATGCTTGGTTAGTATTACTACAAGCCTAAGAAGTTTTGTTAAAATCCATCAATTCTTTTTGTTTTATTGACACATTTTTTGTATAAAAATATTATTAATCTAACTCAAATGATATTTTCATAATAAGCACAAGCCTAAAAGTGTTACTTTGATCCCCGGTCTCCCTACTTTTACTTAACCAGGGAAGGTGATTTACAAGTTTACATTGATGTTGATGTACTTCTTCACTCGAGACAGTTTCAAAAAAAAGGAAAAGATTTGAACAGAAATCTTTTCAATAATCCACACAGAGCGGGAAGGATACTCGACGAACTCCACAGGTGACTTGGTGAGTTGCTCCAAGGCTTTGGTCTCCACAAACGATGACATCTGATAGCTCCGATTGATCTCTGGAAATTGATTGATTAATTAATTTTGAAAATGGCATAACTTACGGAATTGATTCTACTAGTTTTTTTTTAATATGCAGCAACATTTGAAAGAGTGAATCTGTAACAGAACAACTTGAGACAGTGTATTCACAGTGCCAAAAAATGTGGTTCACAATCACATGGAATATTCAAATGAGTGTGTATGGTGTTGTTCTTCTGAACAGGTGTGGTCTAAATAGGTGTTGAGTTGTGGAGTGAAGGTCTTACTTTTGGAGGCCTCGAAAGAGTTAAATTTGACTGGCTGGACATAGCTGACCAGGTTGGACATCTCCTCTGTGGCAAACGCCTCGCTGCCCGCTGTACCCTGGAGGAGGATCACACAACACACAGTTAGAGAGAGAACAGCCTCCTCTCTTCTCCTCTCCTTTACTCTCCTTGTTTGACTGTCGGGACATAGCTCAAGAGTAAAGTGTATTTCTGTGAATCTCCACTAGGGGGCAGCCTCGGCACAGATAAACAGGAGACACCTGAGGCTGCTGGAGAAAGAATGAAGATGTTTTGTAGGCTACTTACCTCATCCATGGACCCCTTTTTACAGTCATCATCATCATCATCATCATCGTCACTCTCTGCCTCAACTTCACCTGAAAGACAAGGGCAGGTTTAAGTTAGCTTCTCTGGCTACATGCTAGTGATTTCTGAAGGCTTCATTGTCAGAAAGCAACCGCCAGGGTTTGGAGTTCTGAAGGGGGTGAATGAAGGTGTAAGCAATATGGGGACAGACCCACCAAGCCTTGTAGTGGGTTTACGGCAGCTTGCACCATGGGGACGTTAGGGAACGGAAAAGGGGGGAGGGAGCTTGGGACAGGGTTGCAAAAGTCTGGAAACTTTCAATAAATTCCCTGGTTTTCCTGAAATCCCGGTTGGAGTATACCCGGACTTAGAAGGGAATTTGTGGAAAACTAGGGAATTTATTGAAAGTTCCCAGAATGCAACCCTAGATAGGATAGGAAAAGGAATTAAGGGAAGGAGCTAGGGAAAGGGAATAGGGGAAGGAAAAACAAAGGAAGTGACTAGGTCAGGGTTTCCCAAACTCGGCCTCGGGGTGCACGTTTAGTTTTTTGCCCTAGCACTACACAGCTGATTCAAACGATCAAAGCTTGATGATTAGTTGATTATTTGAATCAGCTGTGTAGCACTAGGGCAACAACCAAAACGTGCAACACTTGGAGTCCCGAGGACCGAGTTTGGGAAACCCTGGACTAGGTTATAGAAATAAGGCTACTAAGGGTTGTTTTAGGACCAGGTAAATGAGGGTTATCTATCTGATGGTGTGACCATGGGCATGACTCACCAATGGACTTCCTGCCCTGTGGTCGGAGGCTGAGCTCAGCGACCTCTAGAGGCTGGGAGGACTCGGTCATCTCCTGGTTGGCCGACCCTGGTGGACAACAAATAATGAGTAACCAATATGTGATATACACAATGGAGGCTGGTGTCTCCTGAAATCGGAGGATGGGCTCATTGTAATGACTGAACTGTAATGAATGGAAGAGTATCAAACACACTATTTCCATTCCAGCCATTACAATGAACCCGTCCCAAATATTTCTCCCTCCACCAGCTCCCACTGGATATACAGGTAACTGTCAAAATAAAGGAAACACTTGAGTAAATGAGTATATTGCATGCAGGTGCTTCCAAACTGGTCTGGTTCCTGAGTTAATTAACCAGTTAATATCCCATCATGCTTAAGGTCATGTATAAAAAGCCCAGTTGCCCATTATTTTGGCTACCATGGCTAGAAGAAGAGATCTCAAGGACTTTGAAAGAGGGGTCTCAAAGGAGCACATGGTTTAAAGGGTGTGTGTGTGTGTGTGTGTGTGTGTGTGTGTGTGTGTGTGTGTGTGTGTGTGTGTGTGTGTGTGTGTGTGTGTGTGTGTGTGCGTGTCTCAGTAGCCAGATCTCAACCCAAGTGAACCCTTGTGGGAGATTCTGAAGCCGTGCCTGAGACAGCGTCTTCCACCACCATCAGCAAAACACCAAATCGTGACATTTTGTGTGAAAGAATGTACAGCCAAGGTACATTGAAACTGTTCTGGTGGCTCGTGGTGGCCCAACGCCCTATTGAGACGTGTTATGTTGGTGTTTATTTTGGCAGTTACCTGCCATCCTGGACCTCTATACCAGATTGTCAGACTCCAGCCACCCAAGTCATAGACTGTTCTCTCTGCTCCCGTATGGCAAGCGGTACCAATAGACCAAGTCTGGATCCAACAGGATCCTGAACAGCTTCTACCCCCAAGCCATAAGACTGCTAAATAGTTTGTTAAATAGACTAATCACATACGCTGCTGCTGCTGTTTATTATCGATCCTGTTGTCTAATCATTTTATCCCTACATATCTACCTCAATTACCTCGTACCCCTGCAAATCGACTTGGTACTGGTACCCTGTGTATATAGCCAAGTTATCGTTACTCATTCTGTATGTATTATTACTTGTATTATTATTATTATTATTATTATGTGTTATTACTTTTCTATTATTTCTCTATTTTCTTTCTCTCTGCATTGTTGGGAAGGGCCTGTAAGCATTTCACTGTTAGTTACACCTGTTGTTTACGAAGCATGTGTCGAATAAAATGTGATTTGATTTGTCTGTGAAATCCTTCAGAAATCAGCATGGGCTGCAGTAGTGTAGGACATAGTGTGTGTCTGTGAGTCTACCAGCAGGGGGCAGTGTGTACTAGTGTATGAGTATGGCGCGTGGCTGGAAGCCCCAGTAGGCTGCTGTTGATGGATGCCGGGTGATTCTGTGTGAAGGGGAATGCAAAGAGCATCGATCCTGCCGCCTGCCTGTCCCTGGTACAGCAGGGCTGTCTGCTGGGTAGTTATAAAACTAACCCACACACACACACACACACACACACACACACACACACACACACACACACACACACACACACACACACGCCTAGGTTGATATACACGCATGCGCACCGGAGCTAGACTTTCGGCCCCACCAGTGAGTGTGTGTGCCCGGGGTGGGACTGGGAGTGTATGAGTATATGAAATAGTCAATAACACAGGTCACTGATGGAGAGGGCCATGAAAGCGATGGATGATCAACTACAGCCATTTCTTACTATAAGATGTAGGATTTATGATTGGCAAACAATTCTCCCACCAGTACTTCTGCTGACTCGCAGCGTTGCACTTCGTTATAAATCGAATAACCACCCTCTGTGTGCGAATGGCCTACAAGAGACGTGTCTTTCTGCTGCTGCCGCTGCTGTGTGTGTGTCCCATACCTGTGCTGGGAGAAGAAGGCTCATGCACACTGGATGAGTCGCTGTAGGTGTTGGAGGCCTGCTCTGACAGTTTCTTCTTGGTGCTCGATGTCTTGATGTGTTTCTTCTTGTTCTTCACCAGAATCTTTCCCATCAGATCCATAGGACTGGGCAGGTGTACACCTGCTTCCAACTAGAGACAAAGAGAGAGGGGTGAAGGGAGAGAGAGAGGGGTGAAGGGAGAGAGAGGGTGAAGGGAGAGAGAGGGGTGAAGGGAGAGAGAGGGGTGAAGGGAGAGAGAGAGGTGTGAAGGGAGAGAGAGGGGTGAAGGGAGAGAGAGGGGTGAAGGGAGAGAGAGAGGGGTGAAGGGAGAGAGAGAGGGGTGAAGGGAGAGAGAGAGGGGTGAAGGGAGAGAGAGGGGTGAAGGGAGAGAGAGGGGTGAAGGGAGAGAGAGAGGTGTGAAGGGAGAGAGAGGGGTGAAGGGAGAGAGAGGGGTGAAGGGAGAGAGAGGGGTTAAGGGAGAGAGAGGGGTGAAGGGAGAGAGAGGGGTGAAGGGAGAGAGAGGGGTGAAGGGAGAGAGAGAGGGAGAGGGGTGAAGGGAGAGAGAGGGGTGAAGGGAGAGAGAGGGGTTAAGGGAGAGAGGTGAAGGGAGAGAGAGGGGTGAAGGGAGAGAGAGGGGTGAAGGGAGAGAGGTGAAGGGAGAGAGAGGGGTGAAGGGAGAGAGAGGGGTGAAGGGAGAGAGGTGAAGGGAGAGAGAGGGGTGAAGGGAGAGAGAGGGGTGAAGGGAGAGAGGTGAAGGGAGAGAGAGGGGTGAAGGGAGAGAGAGGGGTGAAGGGAGAGAGAGGGGTGAAGGGAGAGAGAGAGGGAGCCATCGAGGCAGAGACATGAGTTACTCTTTACGTGAAAGTAACACGCAAGCAAAGGTCCTACTAATGATCACGTTGGTGGGTGTGTGTGGTAGGCAAGGGTATCAAAACAAACTTAGTGTTGTGACGATGAGAAGGTGCTGGTCATAGTGTTAAAGGCTTAGTGAACTGAATGAGAAAAAAAAGGCCATTACAAGCTGGTTTGGCAGTGTGTTTAGTTTACAGCCTCAAAAGTGTTTAGTTTACAGCCTCAAAATTGTTTAGTTTACAGCCTCAAAAGTGTTTAGTTTACAGCCTCAAAGGTGTTTAGTTTACAGCCTCAAAAGTGTTTAGTTTACAGCTTCAAAAGCTTTTAGTTTACAGCTTCAAAACGTTCTACACTCCTGAATATGCTTCCTTTGAGGAGAGTGGGAGCATATCCATAAACACGTTCTCTCTCTGGAGAGCAGGCTGGAGTAAGCACAACACTGGTTAATTCATGTGATACATTTCTGTTCTGTTGGATCACACTGCTGATGCCCATTAATAATGGCGCACCAGAAGACGTTTTTTCTCATCACACACACGCACGCGCGCACGCAGGCGCTCATACATGTAGGCACGCGTACGCACGGGCACACACATACGCTCAACAACTTCCTGAGCTGCGGCCCTTTCCTCGCAGTCAATCACCAAAACCTCTAGTGGCGTCATAGGTGGAGTGTTATTCATATCTTTCAGAATTTCATCGTTAATACAAAACGCACAAACATTTAACAAAGAAAATCCGGTGTTTCTGTGTCAAACGGTTTTGCTATATTTCAGTCTTCTGTGATGTATATAACATGTAATGTTGGGATGCAAACTCTTAATTGAATACATTTCAACTCTATATCTGACATGGTACATGTGCCTTCTTTTTTTTAAGCCCATAACCATGTGTGTGTGGTGTATACTTTGGTTTCAAAGTAGATGTGTTTAGGACTACCAAGAAACACTCTGTGTGACCCTGATTTAGCTCACTGCAGTAAAAGGTTAAACAGCATCAGACTTATGAGCATCTGCCATATCCACTTGTCTTCGAAAACGAGTTGAGCATTTTCCCCTTAAACGGAAGCACCTGGGAGGCTAGTGGGAGAAGCTGGCATTTTGTTCTCTGTGCCCACTTATCACTCACTCGATAGTGGATATCTGACTCTCTTTCTCTCTACCTCTTTTCAGAAAGTACTGCTCTGATAACAAGTCATTCACTGGGAGGGCTTATGCGCACACGCACGCACACACACACGCGCACACGCACACGCACACACGCACACGCACACGCACACACACACACTAGCCCTACTGCTGTTGCACCCAGTGAGGTAATGTGTAAAGTTACGCTCCTTCATTCCACCAGGGACAACGACCAACAGTTCACTGCTGATTAAAGGGCCGGATGGTAACTGTAGGTGTCTCTGTGTCCTTGTCTGTCTGTGCTTGTGAGTGCGTTCGTGCGTGCGTGTGTTTGATTGCCGTTACGTAAGAATGGGCTCGGAGGAAAAAGTTCTTCCACAAAGGGACAACGCAAGCTTTTCACTGGTAGCCATGGCAACTGGGGGGGGGGGGAGTAGATAAAGGGTTTCCAAGAAATACAGCATACAGATTACCCCGTAACACAACACACATGCATAGAAACCCGTCTCCATTCATTCTACCATGAGAGACTGCCCATATGCAGTTTAACCTCTGATAGCCGGGTAAGGGTCTGATTGATAGTGAGGGAGAGAACCATGTGATTGTAATTGCAGACAGGTGAAAAGGGTATGTTTGGATAAAGGGAGATGGAAGGGTGAGAGAGAGAGAGATAGACGGGTAGGTAGGTAGGGAGAGAGAGAGAGAGATGGCAATGTTAACATACGTTTCCCATCCCAATAAAGCCCCTTGAATTGAAATTGAATTGAGAGAGAGATAGAGAGAGAGATAGATAGAGAGAGATAGATAGAGAGATAGATAGAGAGATGAACAGAGGCAGGGTAGACTTCTAGGTTTAGTCCACGAGGCTGTTCAGATGGCTGCTCAGGGGTGACGGAGGGGAGAGGAACACTTCACACTCACAGGTACATGCCATAAAGGTGTCTAGAACGGTGCGTTTGACAATGCGTGTGTATAGTGTGTGAACATGAGTGTGCCTTCTCTACTTACAGGGTACTTCTCCAGAGGGTCGGTCAGTAACATGTCTCCAAATATTGATCTGCAGTATTCCGCCATCTTGGCCTGCTGCTTTGGCCTGGGAGGCAACACACACACACCGTTAACACCCTTACAATCACCTCACAGTGGCCTAATGTTAGTATTTAGACATTGACTATTGGAGTGGATAGTGTTGCTGTGACCGTTTGGGATTCGAACCTGGGTGTCCTGGGGAAGCTAAAGCAAGTCTCAGGCAAGGTCACACATCATGCGGGTGTGGTTCAACAAATGACCTAGGCTAAGTTACACTTTATCCCTCTGTAACCTACTCCTTGCAGACACCCCATCTGGACCATGCCACCAATGTGACCAAACTACAGTTCCAACCTGGGTCTCATGCGCGCCACAAGATTGTGTTTGCACACCGAGGAGCTAAGCCAAGTCTTCAAGTCTCAGGCAGGGTTACTCAACATGCAAACGTGGCTCACCAAACCACCTTCGCTACATTAGCATGTAGCTAGCTAATGGCTTCAGAGTAGCTAGTATTACCATGTAGCTATTAGCTAATGCCCTACTATACGACTGGCTAACATTAGCATACAGTTAATTAGCTCATGACATAAGAGTGGCGAGCATTAGCATGGCAGTTAAAATGGCACTAACATAGCTATAGACTCACAGAGGTTCAGAATCACCGTTTGAACTGAAGTTAAACAAATAGGGACGTTGGTGGTGTGTACATCCATCAAAGACATCAAACAAAGGTAAACTGGATAACACACAGAGCCGTGAGAGTTGTTGACTCACGAGTCCACGTGGTTCTCAAAGGAGAGGATGACAGGGAAAGGGGAGGTCTTGAAGGCACACTCTGCTATGGCCTCAATCACTTCCTATAGACACGGAACAGACAGACAGGGTGTCAGAACTGGTCAAGGACCAATGGGAGCAAAGATCAATGAATGTGATCGCTGATCAGAATTGGTGAATCTAGTTTCATAGATGTGCGTTGAAACGGCTCAGATTTTCATCAACTCTTAACCAAATGACCTCTGGTCAGGCTAAACCAAAATATAGGAATATTTGAAGTACAATATTGGTATTATACAGTATTTACAGTGATGTGGAGAGCAACTGGTGTAGAGCTTGTTGACTCATTGAACATCTGATAGGGAGTGTTAAATGGTTACAGATGAAGTGGTTAAGTGAAATTTACAACCATTTTACAAACACTAATGCATTTAATGCACTTAATAGCTTTACCTCTGTCTCTATCACACACACTTCCCCTACTCTCTCTCCGTCTCTCATTCCCTCTACCAGTCCACTTACACATTTCTACTTTACTCTCAATCCAACTTCTCTTGCACTTAGTACTCTCATTAATAAAGACCAAATTCCCCTCTATCAATCAATCTCTTCTCCACCCTAGGCCTGGCTCCCTCCTTTCCTCCTCTCCTCTCCCTGGGCTTATTCGTTCTTCCCTCTGCTTCTCTCCTTTACCCCTCCGTGCTTCAATTATTCTCTCCTCCCCTCTCTCCTGTTGCTCTCTACCATACTAAACACCACGCAAATCGTTGCCTCTGTGTCCCTGTTACTCAAACAATCTGTTGCTCTCTCTCTTTCCAGCTCTCTCTTCCTTCCTCGACCCCTCTCCCTCCTCTCTTTTGCTCCCTTCTCTCTCTCTCCTCTATCTCTCTGGTTCCAGACAGTTTACCTTGAAGGAGATTTCAGTTGTCATGGTGAATCCGTGTGTGATGACAGGTTCTTCTTCGGTGGTGCGTCCCTTCCAGCAGTCCAACTCGATACAGCGACACCCTGAAAGGAGGACCTGGCGGTACATCTCCACCGACGAGTTACCTGCCAGCTGGCCCGCTACACACACACAAACAAACATGGGCGCGCGCACACACACACACATTACTCTTTCAACAGTTAATAACCACATTATTTCCTTCTGAGATCCAGGAGTCCTACTGTGTGTCAACACGAGACATTCCCACACATCTCAAGCTCTCATTAAGCACATTAGCCATTAGAGTGGGGAAATGGATACGAGCAGCACCACATTCCACACAGCCGAGCAGCGCACAAGCAGATCTCATCCCCACTTTCTCCATTAACAAAGCAATTATCTCCACATTAGCATCGTATTACCGCCGCGCAGAGACAACAGTGTCAATGCGAGACGCAGGCACATCTGTGGCTGAGTGGATGTGGGTATGTGTGTCTGTGTGTCGCACTTCAGGATGCGCCCCCTGAGCTCCTCTATAAATGCAATTTCATCTCTTCCTAAGGAGCGTGAATGGACACACACACAGACACACACACAACACGACTTCCGGGTGATTACAGCATCCGCCATTAGAGGAAAGTTAACTTCTAAATGAGTTCCTGCCTTCAGCACGGCATGAAACACAGTTTTAATAAGAAGGAGATTACAGACGGATCAATGTGAAGGAATAATAATGCCCTGACCACGATAAAATAAGCAGTAATGACTTATTAGAAATATCCTTGTCTTCCTCTGCCATGGAACAAGCAAACAGTGTTGGGGAGTAGTGAACTACATGTTGTTCAACTAGTAATGTATCTACATTTTGCAGCAACTTGGTGGTAGTTGGATTGAATTAAATCTTTGTAGTGTTTTCAGTAGTTAATAACTTTTTGGACATGTAGCGGTGTAGCTAACTACCATTGTTTTGCAAAAATAAAATATGTGTGAAGTAGGCAATCATTTCCTTTATTTTTCGGGATCAGACCTGCCTAATTCTCACTTTAAACAGTGTTTTTGTGTTTAACAGGCTAAATTACACATACTGTATAGGCTAAGTTGAAATACAGTATGACCCCCCAAGTGATCTGCTCTTGCAATCTGTAGTCTATGACATTTCAGATTTACATATGAAAAATGTATTTTTCAAAGTAACTTCAGTTAAGTAAACAATATCTTTCTCAAGGGTAACTTTAGTATAGCTTATCTTCTTCCAGTGTGAAGTAATTGGTAGCTTGGTGAACTATATTTTCATAGTATCTTCCCCAACACTGCAAGCAAAGGTCTCTGTAAAGTTTCTTTGTAACTTCCAGAAATGATTTATCGTCATAACTTAGTTCATTAATGTGTAATACAATAAGACAACTGTCACGACTTCCGCCGAAGTCGGTTCCCCTCCTTGTTCGGGCGGTGCTCGGCAGTCGGCGTCTCCGGTCTTCTAGCCATCATCGATCCACTTTTCATTTTCCATTTGTTTTGTCTTGTCTTCTCACACACCTGGTCTCAATTTCCCTCATTACATGTTGTGTATTTAACCCTCTGTTCCCCCCATGTCTTTGTGCGGAATTGTTTATTGTAAGTGCATGTGCACGTTTTCTCTGGTGCGCGACGGGTTTTGTACCCATTTGTTTATTGTTCTGGTTTCCGGTGGTTTTATGAATAAAACTGCTCCGTTGATTACCCAGTTTTGCTCTCCTGCGTCTGACTTCCCTGCCGCCAGTTATGCACTCCCTTACAACAACGTGTCAATAGGAGAATAAGAATAAGAAGACGTGATAAGGGAATGAATGAACACATTGTGTATCTTCCTCAATTTATTTTTCCCTTTTCAGTCTTTGACATTAGCCTATTAAAGAAATAAAATGTTCCTCTGGCGGGAGAAAGTTGATTCACGAGAGATTTTCATGCGCAATCCATCTCCCCGGAATATATTTCAATATATGAATAATAATATCTCTTGTAGCTAGAATGGCCTTTGTAGTTTTGGTTTGTAATTCTTATTGCTGCCACATGCCAGTCAGTCTGAATACCAGTCTGAAGAAATGTTGAACTCATGAATAAGAATGAAGTCAGTCTCAAAGAGAGTGCTGATTGGATAAGCACCTGAGGTACACAGGAGGAGAAGGCCCCTTATTGGCTGATATTGGATGACAGACTTACAGTAGAGGAGGGTGAAACAGGAAGGTGAAACTTCCTTCAAGAACCGGTGTTAGTAGCAACCAGAGTATTTCAATAAAAAACCTGGAATAAAAGTTTCTGAAGTTTCAAAATAGGTGCCTACCTGTGAGGTATGTATTGTGGGAAGAGTTGATGAAGTAATGAGACAGCGGTAAGGTCATGTCTTCACTCTGGTCCAGCTTCTCTGGTGGGATGATGCTGTTCTCTTCACTACTCAGATACTTGGCGAAGCCCTCCACTGAGATCTGACCTGTAGGAACACGCACAAAAACACACAACATTACAGAGGGTAGCTCTGTAGCTACTGTAGCTTAGACTCATTACTCAGATGCTTGGCAAAGCCTACATCTAACCTGCAGGATGACAAGATGAGCAAAACAGCAGAGACAATAGACAGAGAAGTGGAGACACTGGAAGACAACCTCTCAAACCCTGGGTAAAGATATGTGTCCATCGTGTCAGTTTTGTGCTACAGGCTGTAAGCTAAGTGTTAGGTTGTAGCTCAACTAAGCTTAACCCTGCAGAGTTTAAACTAGGTCCTAATGCTGCTAACAAAAGCAGACAAGCTGAAAAATCTCTAGTGTAACCCGGATGGAAAGGTTTCACCACTGACATTATTACCCATCGACACAGTCCCTCAATCAATCAGTGTGTGTGTGTGTGTGTGTGTGTGTGTGGTTCCCTCAATCAATCCATGTCTACATTAGAGGGCCCCAGTGTGTATGTGTGTGGGTGTACATTAGAGAGCCACAGAGATCAATCTCAGGGACAAAGGCTGTTTCAAACCCTGACCACAAGGGTTGGACCTATGACTCCCACACTGAGTCACCCTACAATCCACACTCTGGCGTTCTTCCAGTGTGTGTTAATACCTTAGATGTAAAAAAAAAAAAAAAAAAAAATAGATTGCACAACGCAGAGGCAAATGATGAAGTAATAATTAATAAGTGCTGTTAGCTTATTGTTTTAAAATCACTCAGATATCCTGTAGAATAAACATTCAAAGAGTGCATTTACAAGTCAGGTGCATGAGAAGCTTCAAACGCTCCCACTCCCATGACAGACATGCTCCCTTTAAATCCAACACATCACACACACGCACACTAAACCAATATCCTTTGATCAATGATCTCTATAGCCGGGGAAATAAACGCTAACACAAGCAGCCAATTAGCCTCCCTTAACCGCACAGGCACCCAGAACTAGCGACTGTTACACACACACACACACACACACACACACACACACACACACACACACACACACACACACACACACACACACACACACACACACCTATCTCCCTCTGGTACAAACCTTACCTCTGCAGAGACACTGGGGAGTGTAAGCTGATCCTAGATCTGTGCCCTGTGTAATCTCCTCCACCAGCCCTGTGTCTGAGAGGAACGCCTAAATGCTTTCCCTACGGTGAAATAAAACCTGTAAAACGACAACTCCCCTCACAGATACACTATATATACAAAAGTGGGTGGACTCCCCTTCGGATTAGTGGATTTGGCTATTTCAGCCACACACGTCACTGACAGGTGTATAAAATCGAGCACACAGCCATGCAATCTCCATAGACAAACATTGGCAGTAGAATGACCTTACTGAAGAGCCCAGTGACTTTCAACATGGCACCGTCAAAGGATGCCACCTTTCCAACAAGTCAGTTCATCAAATTTCTGCCCTGTTAGAGCTGCCCCGGTCAACTGAAAGTGCTGTTATTGTGAAGTGGAAACTTCTAGGAGCAACAACTGCTCAGCCGCAAAGTGGTAGGCCACACAAGATCATAGAACGTGACCGCTAAGTGCTGAAGCGCGTAATGTGTAAAAATGGTCTGTCCTCGGTTGCAACAGTCACTACTGAGTTCCAAACTGCCTCTGGAAGCAACGTCAGCACAAGAACTGTTTGTCGGGAGCTTCATTAAATGGGTTTCCATCAGTGGAGGCTGCTAAGGGGAGAATGGCTCTTAATAATGGCTGGAATGGAGTGAATGAAATGGCATCAAACCAGGTGTATGATGTATTTGATACCATTCCACTGATTCCGCTTCAGCCATTACCATGAGCCAGTCCTCCCCAATTAAGGTGCCACCAACCTCCTGTGGTTTCCATGGCCGAGCAGCCACACACAAGCCTAAGATCACCATGCACAATGCCATGCGACTGCTGGAGTGGTGTAAAGCTCATCGACATTGGACTCTTGAGCACTGGAAACACGTTCTCTAGAGTGATGAATCACGCTTCACCATCTGGCAGTGCGATGGACGAATCTAGGTTTGGCGGATGCCAGGAGAACGCTACCTGCCCTAATGTATAGTGGCAACTGTAAAGTTTGCTGAGGAGGAATAATGAATGGTCTGGGGCTGTTTTTCATGGTTCGGGCTAGGCCCCTTAGTTCCAGTGAAGGTAAATCTTAACGCTACAAAATACAATAACATTCTAGATGATTCTGTGCTTCCAACTTTGTGGCAACAGTTTGGGGAAGGCCCTATCCTGTTTCAGCATGACAATGCCCCTGTGCACAATGCGAGGTCCATACAGAAATGGTTTGTTGAGATCGGTGTGGAAGAACTTGACTGGCCTGTACAGAGCCCTGACCTCAAACACCTTTGGGATGAATTGGAATGCCAACCATCAGCCAGGCCTAATCGACCAACATCAGTGCCTGACCTCACTAATTCTCTTGTGGCTGAATGGAAGCAAGTCCCCGCAGCAATGTTCCAACATCTAGTGGAAATCCTTCCCAGAAGAATGAAGGCTGTTATAGCAGCAAAGGGGGGACCATATTATTACCATACTCCATATTAAGGGGGGACCAACTCTATGATTTTGGAATGAGATGTTCGACGAGCAGGTGTCCACATACTTTGGTGATGTAGTGTAGATGGTTCTACTTTTCGAGGTAGTAGTTTGTAAGTCCCTAATATGGCAGGTTTGATTGAAGTTTTCAAATGTTGTCAAGCCTTCCAGAGGTAAAGGTTATGAGTTCATCAAAGGTCTATACAGATTTGATTTAGACATAACTGACTTAAGACATAGGTTAAGAGGACCTTGTTTAGGTCTCTGTGTGTGAGAGAGAGAGAGAGAGAGAAAGAGAGAGAGAGAGAGAGAGAGAGAGAGAGAGAGAGAGAGAGAGAGAGAAAGAGAGAGAGAGAGCGAGAGAGCAAGTGAGGGTCAGAGAGACGAGAGAAAGGCGACCTAAATGCCAGAACCGGACAAGAATCAGACATCCTCAGCACACAGGGGGACAAACACCTACCTGGAGGTGACAGCATTCCCTCCCCCATATGCCCCCCTAGACACAACTACGACAACATAACCAACAAAAATGGGTCACAACTCCTGCTCTGTCGGACGCTGGGTATGTACATAGTCAATGGTAGGCTTCGAGGGGACTCCTATGGTAGGTACACACAGCTCATCTCTTGGCAGTAGTACTGTAGAAGAATTTATCACTGACCTCAACCCAGTCTTTTAGAGCGTTCACAGTCAGCCCACTGACACCCCTATCAGATCACAGAAAAATCACACTCTAATCACACTCTATAGAGCAATACTCAATCATGAGACAGCAAAGCCAAAGGAGCTGAATAATATCAATACATGCTATAGATGGAAGGAAAGTAGCGTGGAAATCTACCAAAAAACAACTAGGCAACAACAAATTCAATCCCTTCTAGACAATTTCCTTGACAAAATGTTTCACTGTAATAGTGAAAGAGTAAACTTGGCAGTAGAAAACCTAAACAGTATATTTGACCTCTCAGCTTCCCTATCAAATCGAAAAATGTCAAGCAGACAACCTAAGAAAATGAACAACAATGACAAATGGTTTGATGAAGAATTAAAAACCTAAGAAAGAAATTGAGAAACCTATCCAACCAAAAACATAGAGACCCAGAAAACCTGAGTCTACGGCTCCACTATGGTAAATCACTAAAACAATACAGAAGTACACTACGGAAAAAGAAGGAACAGCATGTCAGAAATCAGCTCAATGTAATTGAAGAATCTATAGAATCTCACCACTTCTGGGAAAATTGGAAAACTCTAAACAAACAACAACACGAAGAGGTATCTATCCAAAATGGATATGTATGGATAAACCACTTCTCCAATCTTTGGGTCTCCATAACAAAGAACAAACAGCAAAAACATACATGATCAAATGATCAAATACAAATCTTAGAATCAACTATTAAACCCACTGGATTCTCCAATTACATTGAATGAACTACAGGACAAAATACAAACCCTCCAACCCAAAAAGGCCTGTGGTGTTGATGGTATCCTAAATGAAATTATAAAATGTACAGACCACAAATTCCAATTGGCTATACTTAAACTCTTTAACATCATCCTCAGCTCTGGCATCTTCCCCAATATTTGGAAGCAAGGACTGATCACCCCAATCTACAAAAGTGGAGACAAATTTGACCCAAATAACTACCGTGGGATATGGGTCAACAACAACCTTGGGAAAATCCTCTGCATTATCATTAACAGCAGACTCGTACATTTCCTCAGCGAAAAACAATGTACTGAGAAAATGTCAAATTCGCTTTGTACCAAATTACCGTATGACAGACCACGTATTCACCCTGCACACCCTAATTGACAAACAAACAATCCAAAACAAAGGCAAAGTCTTCTCATGCTTTGTTTATTTCAAAACAGTTTTTAACTCAATTTGGCACGAGGGCCTGCTATTGTCACGTCCTGACCAGTATAAGGGGTTATTTGTTATTGTAGTTTGGTCAGGACGTGGCAGGGGTGTGTTTATTTAGAGTGTTTCGGGGTTTGTTGGGCTATGTTCTGTTTTAAGAGGGGTGTTTGTTTAGAGTGTTTCGGGGTTTGTTGGGCTATGTTCTGTTTTAAGAGGGGTGTTTGTTTAGAGTGTTTCGGGGTTTGTTGGGCTATGTTCTGTTTTAAGAGGGGTGTTTGTTTAGAGTGTTTCGGGGTTTGTTGGGCTATGTTCTGTTTTAAGAGGGGTGTTTGTTTAGAGTGTTTCGGGGTTTGTTGGGTTATGTTCTTGTTAGTCTATTTCTATGTTAGTTCTAGTATGTCTATTTCTATGTGGTGTTTGTTGGGTTGACCTTCAATTTGAAGCAGCTGCTCCTAGTTGCTTCTAATTGAAGGTCCTATTTAAGAGGGGTGTTTTTCTATGGGATGTTGTGGGTAGTTGTTCCGTGTATAGCTAGCTGTAAGCCTTACAGGACTGTTTATCGTCGTTGTTTTTTGTATACTTTTGTTTTGGTTTTCCTTCTTTCTGCCGAATAAAAGAAGACGAGTATACACATTCCCGCTGCATTTTGGTCCACTTTATACGACGGACGTGACAGCTATACAAATTGATGGAAAGTGGTGTTGGGGGAAAAACATACAACATTATAAAATCCATGTACACAAACAACAAGAGTGGGGTTAAAATTAGCAAAAAACACACACATTTCTTTCCACAGGGCCGGGGTGTGAGACAGGGATGCAGCTTAAGCCCCACCCTCTTCAACATATACTGTATATCAACGAATTGGCGAGGGCACTAGAACAGTCTGCATGCAGCACAGTCTGCATCACCCTACTAGAATCTGTATTCAAATGACTACTGTTTGCTGATGATCTGGTGCTTCTGTCCCCAACCAAGGAGGGCCTACAGCAGTACCTAGATCTTCTGCACAGATTCTGTCAGACCTGGGCCCTGACAGTAAATCTCAGTAAGACAAAAATAATGGTGTTCCAAAAAAGGTCCAGTTCCCAGGACCACAAATACAAATTCCATCTAGACACCGTTGCCCTAGAGCACACAAAAAACTATACATATCTTGGCCTAAACATCAGAGCCACAGATAACTTACACAAAGCTGTGAACGAGCTGAGAGACAAGGCAAGAAGGGCCTTCTATGCCATCAAAAGGAACATAAAATTTGACATACCAATTAGGATCTGGCTAAAAATACTTGAATGAGTTATAGAACCCATTTCCCTTTATGGTTGTGAGGTCTGGGGTACGCTCTCCAACCAAGAATTCACTAAATGGGACAAACACCAAATTGAGACTCTGAATGCAGAATTCTGAAAAAATATCCTCCGTGTACACAGTAAAACACCAAATAATGTATGCAGAGCAGAATTAGGCCGATGGCTAATTATCAAAATCCAGAAAAGAGCCGTTAAATTCTACAACCACATAAAAGGAAGCAATTCCCAAACCTTCCATAACAAAGCCATCACCTACAGATAAATACACATGGAGAAGAGCCCCCTAAGAAAGCTGGCTCTGTTCACAAACACAAACAGACCCCACAGAGCCCCAGGACAGCAACACAATTAGACCCAACCAAATCATGCATGCATTACTTGACACATTGGAAAGAATTGACCAAATAACGGAGAAAACTAGAATGCTATTTGGCTCTAAACAAAGAGTACACAGTGGCAGAATACCTGACCACTGTGACTGACCAAAACTAAGGAAAGCTTTGACTATGTACAGACTCGGTGAGCATAGCCTTGTTATTGAGAAAGGCCGCCGTAGGCAGACCTGGCTCTCAAGAGAAGACAGGCTATGTGCCCACTGCTCACAAAATTAGCTGGAAACTGAGCTGCACTTCCTAACCACCTGCCAAATGTATGACCATATTAGAGACACATATTTCCCTCAGATTACACAGATCCACAATGAATTCGAAAACAAACCCAATTTTGATAAACTCCCATATCTATTGGGTGAAATACCACAGTGTGCCATCACAGCAGCGAGATTTGTGACCTGTTGCCACAAGAAAAGGGCAACCAGTGAAGAACAAACACCAATGTAAATACAACCTGTATTTATGTTTATTAATTTTCCCTTTTGTACATTAACTATTTACACATCATTACAACACCGTATATAGACATAATATGACATTTGAAACGGTCCCGTGTGGCTGAGTTGGTAGAGCATGGTGTTTGCAATGCCAGGGTTGTGGGTTCGATTCCCATGGGGGACCAGTACCAAAAAAAATATATAATAATAATAAAATGTATGCATTCACTACTGTAAGTCGCTCTGGATAAGAGTGTCTACTAAAATGTAAAAATGTTTATTCTTTTGTAAGTGTAATGTTTGCTATTATTTTATGTTGTTGTTAATTTGTTTATTATCTATTTCACTTGCTTTGGCAATGCAAATATAAGTTTCCCATGCCAATAAAGCCCTTAAATTGAACTGAATTGAGAGACAGCGAGAGGGTCAGAAAGACAAAGAGAGAGAGGGAGCAAGACAGAGAGAGAGAGAGCGAGAGAGAGAGAGAGCGAGAGAGAGAGAGCGCGAGAGTGAGAGAGGGAGAGAGTGAGTGAGAGAGAGAGAACAGGAGTCTCTTTTTCCACTCCTCTTCCTGAATAAGAACCCCGGTAGGACTGGACCTCAGGATCTGTTCTGTCCCACGGACCTGGGAAGAGGGCAAACGCACATGTGAGTGTGTGTGTGTGTGAGGAAGTGAGAGAGTGAGTGAGAGAGTGTGTGGGTGTGTATGAATGTTGGTGTGAAGATTGTGTGGTATAGAGGAAACGCGTGAAGAGTATGTGAAGGGGAAGGTTATGTGTGTGTCTGTGTGTGGTGTGTGTGTGTGTGTGTGTGTGTGTGTGTGTGTGTGTGTGTGTGTGTGTGTGTGTGTGTGTGTGTGTGTGTGTGTAACTCTGTGGCTATCATCAGAGCAGATGGCAGTCCTTCCTCTGCCCCAGGCTGAATAAATACTGCAGTGGGAAATCTGTCGTTCGGACTGGGAAGGGCAGAGGGACGTGTGTGTGTGTTAGAGGTATTCACGGGTCAACCCAAACCCGACCGCCGAGCGGGTCCGGGTCCAAAATGTTATTTTTTCCCTCTGGTCCGAATGCGGTCCTGTTTGATTGTCATCAGGTCTCAGGTCTATGTAACTACAGCTGATAGACCCGGGTGGACCCAAATATATCCGACTACGGCTCTGCATAGCCTAGAACATATTTATTCTACGCTAAAATTGCTAATATAGCTGAAGTGAAATACAATTAACTTGTCATCTGTTTGACCATTACAATGTAAAAACTTAAAGCAGCACCTCGGTCACCAAAAATTCCCAGTGATTTTCTTTGGCCATGAAGTTGTGGCTCAGTGTGTCTGAACCCCAGCTTCTGTCTCACAGGACAGTTTCTTTCCATGAAACACCACATCTAAACTCTCATATCCCTGGTTGCATCCTAAACGACGCCATATTCCCTGCATAAGTCCACTACTTTTGACCAGGTCCCAAAAGTAGTGGACTGTATAGGGAATAGGCTTCCATTTGGGACACCCCTTGTGTAAAGCAGACATCACTCCTCACTCTTAGCGTTGAGTTGAACCAGCAGGACAACATGTATGCGCTGTTGAGTGCTCTGGCCCACTGGTGTGATTCAGGACTTGGAGAAGGTAGCATAAACATGACTGAGATACCAAATGGGTGGATCCTCACTCCTGAAGTCTCTGTAACCACAGAGCTCTAAGCCAGAGAGCAGGGGTGTAATAGATGTATAATAACATGGTAGTAAAGGATTATTAGCTCATTATAAAGAGGTTATAATGGGTCTAATAACAATCTGCATAATAAGTACTGTCGGTAGTCAGTGTCTGTACTTGACTTGACACAGTGTGACAGAGTGTGTGCCTGCGATGAGACAGAACTCTGTTTACAGGGCGATTTGACTGTTCCACTAAACGAAGGGGAAACTGACTGTGACTGTATGATAAACAGAGTGTGTGTGTTCCCACGTGTTCATGTGTGTGTGTGTGTGTGTGTGTGTGTGTGTGTGTGTGTGTGTGTGTGTGTGTCACTAGTATGAGCATGACAGGTGGATAGACAGGGAGTCCTCCCCTAAGTGTTCTTTACCATTGAGCACACACACACACTCACACACACACAGTCTGATAGCAAAAGAAAGAAGGAATTGCATGAGAGAGGAACGAAGTGTAGAGCAAGTGTATACGTGATTGTGAGTTTTGTATGTAAGTGTGTTTGTGTGTGTGTGTGTGGGTCTAAGCGTTCCCTGGAACCCCACTAGATCTCCTGTTTCTTGGCCCCTGGGACACGATGTTGCTGAGTGGTTTCTATGGTAACTCTCCTGCCAAACTTACCACCCCTCAGAGAAGGGGGGGGGGGGGGGGGGTATACTCTCAAAACACCAGAGTTCTTCTAAAACATGTAAATATACAGTGAGGGAAAAAAGTATTTGATCCCCTGCTGATTTTGTACGTTTGCCCACTGACAAAGAAATGATCAGTCTATAATTGTAATGGTAGGTTTATTTGAACAGTGAGAGACAGAATAACAACAAAAAAATCCAGAAAAATGCATGTCAAAAATGTTTTAAATTGATTTGCATTTTAATGAGGGAAATAAGTATTTGACCCCCTCTCAGTTAGAAAGATTTCTGGCTCCCAGGTGTCTTTTATACAGGTAACGAGCTGAGATTAGGAGCACACTCTTAAAGGGAGTGCTCCTAATCTCAGTTTGTTACCTGTATAAAAGACACCTGTCCACAGAAGCAATCAATCAATCAGATTCCAAACTCTCCACCATGGCCAAGACCAAAGAGCTCTCCAAGGATGTCCAGGGACAAGATTGTAGACCTACACAAGGCTGGAATGGGCTACAAGACCATCGCCAAGCTGCTTGGTGAGAAGGTGACAACAGCTGGTGCGATTATTCGCAAATGGAAGAAACACAAAAGAACTGTCAATCTCCCTCGGTCTGGGGCTCCATGCAAGATCTTTTAATTTTACATTTTTTTGGGGGGGGGGGGGGAGTTGCAATGATCATGAGAAGGGTGAGGAATCAGCCCAGAACTACACGGGAGGATCTTGTCAATGATCTCAAGGCAGCTGGGACCATAGTCACCAAGAAAACAATTGGTAACACACTACGCCGTGAAGGACTGAAATCCTGCAGCGCCCGCAAGGTCCCCCTGCTCAAGAAAGCACATATACATGCCCGTCTGAAGTTTGCCAATGAACATCTGAATGACTCAGAGGACAACTGGTGAAAGTGTT